>NC_044317.1:58481064-58581064 GCF_007474595.2 Lynx canadensis
CGAGTCCAGATGTTGCTGTGAGGTATTTGTAGATGTGATTAATGTCTACTATCCGTTGACTTCAAGATCACATGGGTGGGCCTCACCCAATCAGTTGAAGGCCATAAGACCAAAGATAAAGTATCTCAGAGAAGAAGAATTTTGTGTCAAGGCTGTAACATGGAAAGCCTGCCTGAATTTCCAGCTTTTGACCTGCCTCACAGACTTTGGATTTGCCAACCCCACAATCACAGGAAGCAGTTCCTTAAAATGAATACACACACACACACACACACACAGTCTTATTGGCTCCCGTTTTCTGGAGAACCCTGACTAATCAAGTAAAATCTAAAATTTGGGAAACGGGCTCCTGGGTGGCTCAGTTGTTTAAGTGTCTGACTTTGGCTCAGGTCATGATCTCCCGGTTTGTGAGTTTGGGCCCCGCGTCGGGCTCTGCGCTGACAGCTCAGAGCCTGGAGCCTGTTTCAGATTCTGTGTCTCCCTCTCTCTGACCCTCCCCGTTCATGCTCTGTCTCTCTCTGTCTCAAAAATAAATAAACGTTAAAAAAAAATTTTAAATTTGGGAAACAAATGCACCAGAGAGGCAGGGATTTTCTTTTTCCTTTTTAATAAAGGATTTTATTTTTAAGTAATCTCTGCACCCAACATGGGGCTCAAACTCACAACCCCGAGATCACAGTGTCACACACTTCCAGGAAGTGTGTTATCTTCGAGATGAAATTAGGCTTCCCAGGAAGGGTTATCTTCGAGATAAAATCAATACTGGAATGAACTGAACACACAATCCACCCCAGAGGGATGTGCAAATGAGCCCTTCAATGTAAGATGGAAGTCTATGATTCATGAACAAACACTTTGGTGCCCTTAGGGGACAGGTGTCCTAAAGTTCATAAAGCCTTGGAGGCACCTACTCTCCCCAGTGTGGCTTACTGTCAGCTCTCGTCCTCATTATGCAAATATTTTAATGCACTGGGGGAAAAATCTTCCTTGTTATCACAAAAACTGGTAATTGAATGAACCGTGCCATGTAACACCCCCTGTTATGGCTTGAACTGTGTCTCCCCCTCCCCCCAGAATGAGACATTGAAGTCCTTCCTAATCTCCAGGACCAGTGAAGGTGACCTCTTTGGGAGTAGGGTCTTGACAGATGATCGGGTTTAGAAGTCACTGAGGATGGGCCCTACTCCAACATAATGGTTGTCCTTAGAAAATGGGGAAGTATGGGGCGCCTGGGTGGCGCAGTCGGTTAAGCGTCCGACTTCAGCCAGGTCACGATCTCGCGGTCCGTGAGTTCGAGCCCCGCGTCGGGCTCTGGGCTGATGGCTCAGAGCCTGGAGCCTGTTTCCGATTCTGTGTCTCCCTCTCTCTGCCCCTCCCCCGTTCATGCTCTGTCTCTCTCTGTCCCAAAAATAAATAACGTTGAAAAAAAAAAATTAAAAAAAAAAAAAAGAAAATGGGGAAGTTTGTACCCAGAGATAGAAAAGTACAGAGGGAAGATGATGTGTGTGTAGAGTGCCAGCTGTTGCCAGCAAGCCACCAAAAGCTAGGAGAGCAGCACAGCACCAGTTCTGCTCTGCCTCAGAAGGAACCAACACGGAGACCCTTTGCTCGCAGACCTGCAGCCTGTAGAACCAGGAGGTGGCACATCTCTGTTGCGTGAGCTGCTCGGTTCAGCGGCCCCAGCAAACCAACAGCACAGAGCACCCCGCTTCGGCCAGACTCAGCCAAAGGCCTCAGGTAGAAGGAGGTGCAAACACACGCTTAAATGCACAGAGGGAAGGGGCTTTCTTTGGAAGAAACCGAGGACTTTTCAAGGTGCTGTACCGGTCCCTCCCACACCCAGCTCCTTGCTTGGTGACAGACTGGGGGGGGGGGGGGCAGCCCTGACCACCGGTATGGACTCTTAGATGCCCACCCCCGCCTCGGCCAATGACACAAACGCAGAGGTGGAAACCCATTTCTTCTCGACAGTAAACCTTGAGACTGGGGCTCAGGAAACATCTGTTTATTCCAAAAAATACCAAGTTACCACTCCACCGCTGTCCTCACCAAGGAACTGGGGGGGAGGGGGGGTCTGGTGTAGAGCCCGGGAGGGGCAGGGATAAAAAGGTGTCCAGCACTGTCTGGTCCAGAATTGTTTGTCTTCTCTCTGCACCCCTCCCCTTGCCCCCTCCACCAGAAGTGGGGGGTGGGGGAAATGTGTGAGTGTGCGCGCATGCGCATTTAGCAGGGGCGGAAGACTCAGATGGCGAGGTCCCGGCTCCGGAAGCGTCGAGGGTGATCGGGCCGGACAGGGCTGCTTCCTCACCCCCTTGAGACCTCTCCCCACTATGGCTTATTTGAGATAAGAGGTCAAGGCCCCGAGGTCAGGCGGCCTGTGGCAGAGTGAGTGCGGGGAAGGCGGAATGAGATTCCTGGAATCCAGGCCAGGAGAGAGCAAGTTGAGGTGTGTGGGGGCGTGTACAAAAGCTGAAAGATCCCAAACCCCCAAATTCTGGGGGCTGGAGAAAGCTGGGTGCTCAGTGGGGAAGGTGAGCAGAGGGTCTGCAAGGGGGGCAGGTGCCCAAGCTGGCTCCTTTCTTGGGAAGTCACAGTCTGCCTGAGGGGCACTGGGCGCAGCGAGGCCCTGGGAGGGATTGGAGGAACCCAGAGGAGCAGCCATAAGCATGGAGTCAAAAAACTGGCACTGGGGCCCAGGTAGATGGGGTTGGCTCCCCAGTTCCCCCGGTGTGGTGGGAGCTGAGGGCCAGTTCTCTGCCCCAGGCTCCTGACGGGAAAGGGATGAGCTGAGGTGCCAGTATTGGGGGGGGGGGGGGGGGGGGAGACAAGAGGGAGAGGGACGGCCCAGAGAAGGGAGAAGAGGCCCCCTCGCCTTGCCTTGGGGGCTGGGGAGGGGGTATGTAGCCCTTTAAAAGTGGGGGAATGGCCGTCCCCCCGCAACATGGCTATATACAAAGGGAATTGGGGCAGATTGTGCGTTGGGTGTTGAGGAATCCCCAAAACCCCTGGAGGCTCCCTGGTGTGTGAGGGGGAGGGAGGGGGAGAACACTACCTCTCCGTCGTCTTGAGATGATGCAGATCACCACCCCACCGTGGCACTGGCAGTGGCTGTGACCCTCAGGATGGGCCTGCTCCACGATCAGACCAGCAGAAGACATGATTGAAGGCCCCAGAGAGGCCACAGCTGCCCACCCAGCCCATGGGGTCAAGTCTGGCCCAAGCCAATGGAGTGCTGTTTTGGATAGGGGTCCAGGTAACAGGGGCAGTGATATCACCTGAGACCTGTAAAGCCCCCCACACATACACACTCTCTGGTGGTGGTAAAAGGTATCTGTGTTGACCCTGTCACCGATGAGATGGTTGGGTGAAGGGCTGTGAGTTATCAGGAGGGGCCTGGATGCCCTCACCAGGGGGGTGATGGGGTCTGGCCAAGACCAGGTCTGTGGTGGGGTCGATGCAGGCATCAGCTTAAGTCAGGGGAGAGGCAGTGACATCATTAAAAAGGGGCAGACTAAGGATGATGTCATCAGAGGGGTCCTCACCTTATTCCATTTTTGAGGGAGTAGGAAAATGGTGTGTTATTGTGCTAGTTCCCCTTACGGGAGCGATTATAGGTGCCATGGGACCCCAGAAAACAACTGAAATGCAGCCGTTGTAGTACTTGGCCCTCAAGATGATGGATCCTGGAAGATGATGACGTATTTGGGTGTCATGGATCCTAGGAGATGATAATGCTATGGTCACGGTGGGTCCTGGGAGGTGATGACACCACGGTGGGAGTGGGTCCTGGGGGGTCATGACCCCATTAGCTCTCATGGATCCTGGGAGGTGATGACACCATGGTTGGAGGCGGTCCGGGGAGGTAATGACATCACGGTTGAAATGGATCCTGGGGGGTGATGACATCATGGTGGGAGTGGATCCTGGGGGGTCATGACCCCATTAGCGCTCATGGATCCTAGGAGGTGATAACCCCATGGTTGAAATGGGTCCTGGGAGGTGATGATAGCGTTGGCTTTCATGGGTCCTAGGAAGTGATGACACCACAATTATCGGGGACTATGGGAAATGGTGGCATCATCAGTGCTCGTGGATCCTGGTAGAGGATGCTACCATCAGCCATTGAGGATTCTGGAAGGTAATGACATAATGTGTCATGATGGGTCCTAGGAGATGATACAATGGTTGTGGTAGATCCTGGGAGATGGACACCGTAGGTCATAGGGAATCCTGGGAAATGATGTCATCATCAGACATGGTTAGCATTTGACCCCAGGTACAATGCCATCATGAGTGGTGGAAGTCTTATGGCACCGATGATATCATCAGCCAAACCAATAGCGGGCACACCCCAACCAACCCCATCCCACCTCACCCCCAACAGAAATCCAGGAGTTTGTTGACAGAGGCAGTGATGTCTCTCGTTATGGCAGAAAGAAGCGAGGCCAGCTTTTGGGCCACTGCGAGTCCCACGACTCTGGGAGGCTGGTGGGCCAGAGTGGCCTCCTTGGGAGTCCTGTCCTTGAGGAGTCACACAGGAGGTGACATCACTGCACAGGGGTGGGGTCTGAGGCCCAGCCACCCTTTAGAGGGAGAGTCTGGTGGAAGTCCTGCAGGGCATGTCCTTGCTGTCAGGGACAGGAGCGACCAAGTGAAGTCATGGCAGGACAAGGCGGAAACTCCGGTGACACCATCGCAAATGATGGCCCTCCAGAGCAGGCAGTGTCTGTGGTGATGTCATCACAATCCCGGGACGGAACCTCAGCGGGGGCCTGCTGCCAACGACCTACAGTCAGACCATTCTCTCCGGGTGGGGTTGCCTCCGCAGCAGCAACATCCCTCAGATGTCTCAGCTCAGGGCCCTTTCTCTGGTGACCCTGGGGGGTCGTCATGGATTCTGGGCGTGCCCTGCCTTCTCATGATAGGACAGGAGCAGTGCAGGTGTCTTACCGCATCACCTCCGAGCAGGCAGAGTCCAGTGGTGATACCACAGAAGGGGCCTCATCCTGGAGTGCCCCAGGGGCAGGTTGTCACCTCTGGTGATGACATCACGGGAAGAGGCACGGTCCCTCTGATAATGTCATAGGGCAAGGCACCTTCTCTGGAGATGGCATCACAGGAAGGAGGCAGAGTCCCTGTGACAGTGTCGTGGACAGTCCCATGGATAGCGAGGACACAGTTGGCAAGGCATTTTGCTTGCGATGTGTCCCAGGAAGATGGCTTTGTCTGTAGCGACAACATCATAGACAGAGGCATCTTCTCCGGAAGAAAATATTTTCCTGGCGATGATGTCAGAAGAGGCCTTTTGGTGCCGGAGATGACACCATAAGGGTGAGACTTGTCTCTGCAATGACATTCGCAGGAAGGAATCTTTGTCTCTAGGGATGATGTCATAGGGTAAGGCATTGCCTCTGCTGTGACCTCCCAGGAAGAAAGTCTGTGATGACTTCATGGAACATAGACATGGCCGCTAGTGTTGACTTCAGGAGCGGGCCTATTCTTCTGTGACGGATTGGTGGGAGGAGGTTTTGTCCCTGTGATGACATCACAGAACACAGACATTTTCACTAGTGATGAGCTCACAGGCAGGGCTCTTCCTCTGTGATAACGTCATGGGAAGAGGCCTTGCCTCAAACGGTGACATAGGAGGAGGGATCTTATCTACCGTGACATCCCAGAAGGAGGTTTTGTCTCCAAAGCAGTGTCCCCGGAGGCAGCCCCCTGGCCACAGGCTGATCCTGGGTCCCAGGCCCCTGGAGTGTGTTGAGGGATCCGGGCTGGGATGGGGGCCCCCGCGAGGCCGCGGCCCCCAAGCCCCCGGGCCTGGCCTCAGACGGTCACCTCGTTCTTGCTGGCGGTGCGCAGGTGCTGCGGACAGGTGGTGGCCGGGGATGAACTGCAACTGCTCCAGCGTGCCCTGGCGCTGGAAGGGCGGCCTGCGCGCCAGCGTGCCGCCTCCCCCGCCGGCGTCCGACAGCCAGGCGGGCTGCGGCGAGCCGTGCAGACCGTGGTGGTGGTGCGGGTGCAGGCCGGGCGGCGGGGGCAGCCCGTGCAGCGGCGTGGGGGGCCCCCCGGGTCCCAGCAGCAAGTTGGAATGGGACGCGGCCAGACCCGCGCGGGCGGCGGGCTCGGGGGGCAGCGCGGGGCTGCGCGGGGGCGACAGCAGGTGCTCCCGGCTCTGGCGCAGGGCCTCGGGCGACGAGAGGAGCAGGTGCTCCTGCGACACCAGGCGCGCGCGCGGCAGGGTGAATTCGTAGCGCGCGCGGCCCGCGTCGCCCAGCAGGTGCTCCTGGGACATGACGCGCCGCGGGTTGGGCGCGGGCGCCAGGCCCAGCTCCTCGGGGCCGCCCCAGGCATCCATGCGGTAGCCGCCCCCCGTGCCAGGTCGCCGAAGAGTGTGCAGGGGCAGCGTCCCGCGGGGCATCTCCCCCAGGTGCCGGCGCTTCAGGTAGGCCTCATCCAGATCCTTCTCGGCTGGGGGAAGAGGGGGAAGGGCCATACAGGTAAGTCCCCAACCAGTCCAGAACGTGCCCCCGCCGCCCTGGCTTCCGTACATCCCACACCCATGAGGACCCCAGGGATCACCAGAATGCCCTGGTCATTATTAGCCTGGGCACAGGTAGGTGACATAGGTGACATAGGTGGGGGGATCTTATTTAAATAAAAAAAATTTTTTTTAATAAAATTTTTTTTTTTTTTTAACATTTATTCGTTTCTGAAAGAGAGAGAGAGAGACAGAGTGCAAGCTGGAGAGGGGCAGAAAGGGAGACACAGAATCTGAAGCAGGCTCCAGGCGCTGAGCTGTCAGCACAGAGCCCGACGCGGGGCTCGAACTCACGGACCGCGAGATCGTGACCTGAGTCGAAGTCGGCGCGCAACCGACTAAGCCACCCAGGCGCCCAAGTGAGTCTCAAATTTTAGTCGGCCAAAAACCATCAGGCTAGGTGTGTGACCAAACGCACATTCCTAGGCCCCACACAGATGGTGGGCCAGTAGATGGGGGGGAATTTCCTTCCCCCCGCACCCCCCTCCCCAAATTTGGAGATGTGACCTATTCGTGGGTTATGAAGTCAGTTTTGTAGAGGCTGAATGGCATTTTAAAATTAACTAGAATAGAAAATTTTCAGAAAGCATCCACCCAGGGACGCCTGGCTGGCTCAGTCAGTGAAACATCCGACACTTGGTCTCAGGGTTGTGCATTGGAGCCCCACACTGGGTATGGAGATTACTTTAAAAAAATAAATAAACATTTAAAAAAGTTATTTAAAAAGAGGCATCGGTATACTAGGGGAATAAGGGTAAGCAATCAGTTCCTCAAATTTTTATTTCAGTTACGTTTGTGTTATTGAAATATTGATGGATGCAGTGACAGTACCTGGGGTTTGTTTTAAAATAATCCGCTAGGGGCGCCTGGGTGGCGCAGTCGGTTAAGCGTCCGACTTCAGCCAGGTCACGATCTCGCGGTCCGGGGGTTCGAGCCCCGCGTCGGGCTCTGGGCTGATGGCTCGGAGCCTGGAGCCTGTTTCCGATTCTGTGTCTCCCTCTCTCTCTGCCCCTCCCCCGTTCATGCTCTGTCTCTCTCTGTCCCAAAAATAAATAAACGTTGAAAAAAAAAATTTTAATAAAAAAATAAAATAAAATAAAATAAATAAAATAATCCGCTAAAAGTGGGCTGAAGGGAGTCTAGATTAACAAAATGTTGCTCATTGTTGAGTTGAGCGATGGGAACATGGGGATTCGTTTTACAATCTCTTCTAATGCTGGGCATGTTTGAAAATGTCCATAACAAGTTTCAAAGTTTTGCTGTAACTAAAAATTATACATATTATATGTGTCTCAGGGGTCATGATATAAAAAGCATTTCTTAATGTGGCTCTCAGTTTAAATCTTTTTTTTTTTTTAATGTCTATTTTTGAGGGGGTGGTGGAGGGCCAGAGAGAGAGGGAGACAGAGGATCCAAAAGCCAGACTCAGGGCTTGAACTCAGGAACCGTGAGATCATGACCTGAGCTGAAGTCAGATGCTTAACCAAGTGAGGCACTCGGGCGCCCCTGGCTCTCAGTTTAAAATGTTTGAAGGCTTAGGGTGCTTGAGTGACTCAGTCAATTAAGCGTCTGACTCTTAATATCGGCTGGCATCATGATCTCGTGGTTTGTGGGTTTGAGCCCACATTGGGCTCTGCACTAACAGTGCGGAGCCTGCTTGGGATTCTGTCTCTCCCTCTCTGCCCGTCCCCCACTCTCTTTCTCAAAAATAAATAAACTTAAAAAATAATAAAATGTGGGGCGCTTGGGTGACTCAGTCAGTTGAACGTCTAACTTTGGTTCAGGTCATGATCTCATGGGTCATGGGTTCAGGCCCCGTGTCAGGCTCTGTGTTGATAGCTCGGAGCCTGGAGCCCGCTTTGGAGTCTGTGCCTCTGCCTCTCTCTGCCCCTCCCCTGCTTGTGCTCTGTCTCTCAAAAATGAATAAACGTTAAAAAAATTAAAAAAAAAATAATGAAATGTTTGAAGGCTCTTGCCACTGACCCAGAAATGTCCAGAATCACAGTGATTGGTCCAGGGATGAGCGTGTGACCCAATTTGGACCAGTGGGATCTAGGCCTGGGAATGCTGGGATCATTGGGAAAGACCCTTTTCTGCTGGCAGAATAGCATCTTGAAATTTCTCAGGTCAGTCTTTGCTACCACTAAACAAGAATCTGTCTGAAGATAAAGAAGAGATGTAGAATCCTGGAGATAGCTTTTGGACCCCTGGATCCAGCCATACCTGAAGCTCATGGTTCATAGACTTTCGCCTTTTGTTTTTGGCTTAAGTTGTATTTCTGTTAATTGTAAATACAAGTCCTAATGAATACAATAGATCTTAGGGGGGCACGGATATGCATTTTTAAAAAGCACTTTCAGAGGCCTATGGGGCCACTGTCCACACTCCTAAACCCAGGTCCTGGCCCCACCCCATCACCTTCCCCTCCCCTTCCTGGGACTCACCCAGTCTCTTGAGGGAGGAGTAGCGGTTGAGTTCAGATTTCACAGCGGCCTCGTAGGACGGGGGCAGATGTGAGAGGTTGTGGAAGGACCGAGAGCAGGACAGCGTGGAGTAGTGCAAGGAGGGGCTGGGTGGCGGAGCGGCACGCCAGTCTGGGGCAGAGGGGCATGGCAGGGGTCAGTCCAGCCCCTCCTCCCTCAGGCCCAGCAGTTCCAGCCCCCAGCCCCTTAGGGAGTGGAAACCAGGGATGCTGGCCCCTCAGGGATACTTGCTCCCCCGACCTCAGGAGACAGGCTCAATGCTGGGGAAGCAGGTCATGTCACAGGAAGAGAGGTAACTGGCACGTGCTCAGCACCTGCTGTGTGCCTGGCCGGAGGCTGGAGGGGCCGTCCACTCCACACATTTCCCCACAAACCCAGGCAGGAGAGAGATGAGACTGGGAAACTGAGGCTAGCTCGGTCACCTGGCTGGACTGGGAGGTCAGGGCTCACAGGATCTCACGCCTGCTCTATCCTGGGCACCCAGCTCAGGCTTAATACAGGCAGGGAAGGAAAGGAGCCTCTGTCCTCCCCCCAACCCAGCCCCAGTCCCTACCCATCGTGGCGGCATGGTGCTTGGGGCTGTTGACGTTGAGGTGCAGGTAGTTGTGGTGCAGATTATCTGTGGGGACCAAGAAGGGAAGTGGTGTCACTGCCATCACCCACTCCCAGCTGGCACTGCTGTCCTGGTCTCACGGGAGGATTTCCACTCATGTCCTCTGGGTTCCCAGCTCTGATCCCTCCTATCTCCTGAATCTCTGCTCTGACCTTCCTCACCCTTCTGGATCATCAAATCGGCTTCCTGGCCATTTGGCCAGCCCATCTTCCAGATCAGCACCCCCCCCCTCCCCGCCTTGGTAGTACTGCCGACACCCACACCTGCCCCTGCCCCTGTGCTGCTGGAGTCTCTTCTCGCGGCTGACTGTCATCCACAGGACAAAATCTAAGCCGGGAATGGTGTTTGAGGCTTACTCGGCCCTAGCTGATGCCTTGCCTGAATGAGCCTAGCTCAGTCCTGCCACAGGGCCTTTGCAGATGCTATTACGCTGTTCTCTCTGACTTGAATTCCTTCCTCCCCTTCTTTGCCTGAAGAACTACTCATCCCTCAAGATCCACCTCAAATGTCTCTTCCTTATATTACGATTCAAACCCATCCCTTCCCCTACATTTCTGACCCCAGCTCAGGCCTTGTCCTGTATAGCCTGCATTACTACCCAGCCTCCTCCTGCACCTTCTTCCTCTCATCTCTCCCCCTTCACATGAGTTCCCGAAAAATTCTTCCACTCACTTCTGACTTTGTTGCTCCCCTGTTCTAAAGTCCTCCATGGCTCCCATTGCCATCAGGACAAAGACAGAGCTCCTCAGCTCAGCCCGGTGCTCAGGTCCTTCCTGAGGTGTCTGCCCACCCTCTCCCTGGCCTCACAGACTATGCTTCAGAGGCTCAGACCTTGCCCGGCCCAGGTAGGCCCCTCACCCTCCAGGCCACTGCTCAAACGGTATCCTGGGGGAAGTCTTCCTCCTCCTCCTCCTCCTCCTCAAACCAGACGAGACTCTTTTTAACCTGTTACAGCTCCCTGGACTTCTCCCTGGTGAACTCATCATAAAATACGAGAACAGCTCATATTTATATGGACCTTCTTTCTGTGCGAGGCACTGCTCTAAGCCTTCCGTCGTTAGTTCATTTGAGCTTTGCAGTAACCCTATGCGGTGAGCGCCGCGACGCTGCTTGTTTTATGGCCGGGGGAAGTGAGGCCCAGAAAGGTGAAATCGTGTGTCCCAGGTAGCCAGCGGCAGAGCCAGGGTTCAAACCCAGGCAGTGTTCAGGACATTCTAATTCAATAGTTAGGTGCTTTCTTGTGTGTGTGTGGCTGTTAGGAGCTCTGACACTGGCTTTCTCAGGTGCAGGGGCCGAGAATGTCTACATTGAAATCACCGTGGCGTCCGTGGCACCCACCCAGGGGGTTCACGGGAGGGCAAGGAGGGGTCCTGATTCACAGCAGGGTCCCTCCAGCCTTGCCGGGAACTGGTCGGGTTCAGAGCAGGAAGAGGCTGGAGGGTGGGCTGGGGGCGCGGGCGGGGCCTGGGCGCCGGGGGTGGGGCTACCCGGGGAGGGCGGGGCTACAGGGCAGATGGGCGTGGTCCGAGGCCGCAGCGGCATTCCCGGCTCCCAGGTCCCACTCACCGAGATTGGAGGGCTTCACGGTGTTGTAGAGGGTCTTGGGCGTCCTCGGGGGCATGCTGTCGGGGCCCCCGACCCCCGGGGTCAAGGAGCTGCTTCGTGCCCGGTCCGGGCGGGTCCCAGGCCCAGCCTGATGCCTCAGAATGTCCACCAGAGCCCTAAAGGTGGCAGAGAGCCGGTCAGCGGCCTGGGGACGGGGGTGGGGGCAGGGAGAGGGAGGCCCCAGCCTTCTTTTCCCTCCCTGCTCTCCCCTTTGGGGGAGTCGGTCAGCTCGGCGGAGCTCCTCGTCTTTGGCCACGCCCATCGCTAATGTCCATCTGAGCACCGCCCGCCCCAAGGTTCCTCCGACCACATTTCTTGCTTGAAGCGCCCCTTCCCCGATTCGTTGGGACCCAGCCCCTTCTGTGGTCCTTCCCACACCGTCCTCCCTGGGCCCCCACCCCACCCTGAACCTGGGGCCTCCCTCCTGTTCCTTTAACAGCCTTCCCTTGGCGGTAAAGTGTGCCTCTTCCGTCCAGGTGTGCGGACCGAAACCCTGAGACTCGCCCCTGGCTCCTGGAGCTTCTCTTTCTTTTCATGCCCCTCAGCCATCTTGGACTTCCAAAGTAAATCCCTAGCGGACCACTTGCCGCCTGTGCTGCCCCCAGTGCCTCCTCTCATTGCTGGCTCATTGCTAGTGTCCTAAGGGGCCTCCCGCTTCCACCCTGGTCCCCTGCTGTCCCCAAAGACTCCTCTGGAACCATCAGATGGCTTCGTGCCTGAGCTCCTCGCCCTCCAGACACCCCCCCCCCCAATCACTCTTAGAATAAACCTGCTTCCGCCCACTGCTCCGCAGGCTCAGAGGCTCCGTCGCTGTCCCGCAAGTTCTATCAGGACGTTTATACGTGCTGTTCCCTCAGCCTGGAATACCCTTCCCACAAATACCCGTTTGACTTGCTTACCCTCCCCACCACTCACATTTAATGATAACGGCAGCCAGCGTTTACGGAGGGCTTACTATGCGCCCAGACTTGACATGAATCAACTCAGTTAATCCTCATTACAGTCTGACCTGGGATTGAAAGCCAGTTCACCCAGCAGGGCAGGGACCTGGTTTGGTCCACAGCTGTATGCCCAGCTTCTGACCCACACACAGACGGTGCCCAACAAATACTTTGTTGGATGGATAAAGGCCTGAGCCTCTCCCGTCACTCAGCAGCCGGGCCGGTTCTGTCGCCCCTATTCCTGGGACCCCTTCGGTCTCCCTGGGTGTCTGCTCCCGCGCTCGCGGTGGCTGCCTCCCGCATCTCTGAGCAAGCCTGGTTCCCTGTAGCCCTGCCCTCTCCAGATGGCTCCACCCCTGATAGCCCAGGCCCCGCCCCCAGGCGCCCTGCCCTAGGGTCCCAGCGCTCACACACCTGGGCACGTTGATCTCCCGGTGCGCCCTGGGCGCACGGGACGCCTTGCTGAAGGCCACTTTGGCGCCGACGCCCACGGCCAGGGCGAAGCTGATGACCCCGCACACCACGTAGGCCGTGCTGCCCCCGGGGCCCTCGCCCCCGCGCCCCCCTGCGCCCCCCGCCCGGCCCCCTTCCAGCCACCCGGCCTGGCCGGGCCCGGGCCCCCCGCCCGCACCCCCGGCACCCCCGACGCCCCCGGCCAGCGGCGGCGGCGTGGTGGCCCAGCGCGGCGTGTCGTAGTTGGAGCAGGACGCCTGTGCCAGGCGCATGTGGCGGTGCTCGCAGCAGAAGCGGTAATGGCAGGTGCCGCAGCAGAAGCGGTAGGAGCCGGTGCTGCAGTTGAAGGTGGCGTCGTACTGTCCCATGACATCGTAGTAGCCGTGGCAGAGCTCGGCCGGAGGGGGCGCCCGCGCCGCCGCGCCGGTCCCGCTCGCCGTGCTGGTCCTGGTGCCGTTGGCGCCCGAGCCCGCAGCGCCCCCGCCGCCCGTCAGCGCCCCGGTCAGGCGCCGCAGGTGCGCCAGCAGGGCGGGCAGCGGGCCCGGGGGCTCGGCGCTTGTGGTGTTGGACGGGCGCGCCCCGGCCTGGCGGGCGGTCGAGGCCAGGAGCAGGAGGGTCCCGAGCAGCAGGAGGGACGGCATGGGGCGCGCAGGAGGTCGGACCGGGCTGCCAGGCCGGGGGGAGAACCGAGGCTGCAGCGGGGGGGGGGGGGCGAGAGAGAGATGGCCAGAGGTGCAGACATGTGGGGGTGGGTGGCCGGACGCGAGGAGGAAGGCAGAAGAATGGCGAGAATTATGCCGCAGGGGACAGAAAGGGTGCGTGGAGAGGGAGATGCCCGCGCGCCGAGTTAGCAGCCCCCCAGGGCAGTGGACGCGGGGGTGTTTGGGGGGGGGGGCGGAACGGAAATACGCCCCGGACGCGCCGCAGGAGAATGGCCGTGATAATGGGCAGACGCCGGTAGGGTCAAAGCGAGCGATGGGGGGGTGGGGGGTGGGGGGGTGGGGGGGATTGGGAAGGTCCGCGGAGATGTCAGACGGGCGCACAGAAGTAAAGGATGGGCAAAAACCAGAGGAAAGACGTGATGTGGGGAGAAGAAACCGGGGAGAGGAGCGAGCGAGCGACGGCAGGGGGAGCGTAAGAGGGCGGGGGGGGGGGGGGATATGGGGGCGTGGAGAGCGGGGGAGGAGGTTGTGGTGGGTCAGTGCGGATGGGGGAGGCAATGGACACAGATGTGGGGTGGGCGGGATGGGAGGAGTGGGGGGGAGATGGGGAAGGTGAGAGGAAGAGGTGTGGGTGGGGAGAGAGAGAGAGAGAGAGAGAGAGATTGGAATTGAGAACTTGAGTTTACAGAGCAGGCAGGTGGACCCAGGTGGTCAGGACTTCTCAGCCTGACACCGCTCACGTTGGGCCCAACCTGTGTGCCACTGGGTGCCAGGAGAGTTCGCATTCTCCGCATGGTGAGGACATAAGATGCCTCCAGGCAGTGCCAAGCGGTCCCCTGGGGTCACAGCTGCCCCTGTTGAGGAGCGCTGGCTCAGACCCGGCTGGTCCTCGGTCGCCCCCAAAGGCCCCTCTCTCTCCTTTATTTAGGTCTGGTAATTCAGGGGCCTCCAGCTTCTCTCTCGCTCCCTCCCTCCTCCACCCTCTCCCTCTGTCTCTCGAGCACACACACAGTCGTAGGTCTGAAGCGTCTCAGGACAGCAGGCGACGCAGGGTGGCAGAGTTGATCATGTGCCTCAGTCTCCCCATGCGTGAAATCGGGGTAAGGATGGTTATCAGGGGGTGGTTAGAAGGATGAGCCGGGTGGATCTTTGTAAGGAGCTCAGAACGCCCTGGTCTGTTGCAGTGCCGCGCACTGTGCACGCTGCAGCCGCTAGTTCAGGGGGTGGCCGGGAACAGGGCCAGGGAGGAGACGGCAGAGTGAGGGGCCAGTTGGGGCCGTTTCTAGGCAGCAGGACGGCAGGACGGATGCTTCCACGGTGTGTCCTGAGCCCTGGGGGTGCAGCGGTGACTAAGCCACAGCGTTCCCGCCTTCACGGGGCTTATGTTCCAGGGGCGGGAGGGGGCTGGGCGCACGGACATTCACCAGGGTGACGCTTGTTGAAAACTGTTAAGGACAAATATGAAGAAATTTTGCAGGAAGTCATGACCAAATGAAAGCAGCATGAGAGGATGGGAGGGTAGGAGCACCTGGGTGGCTCAGTCGGTTGAGCGTCCGACTTCGGCTCAGGTCACGATCTCACGGTCCGTGGGTTCAAGCTCTGTGTCGGGCTGTGTGCTGACGGCTCAGGGCCTGGAGCCTGCCTCACATTCTGTGTCTCCCTCTCTCTCTGCCCCTCCCCTGTTCGTGCTCTGTCTCTCTCGCTCTCAAAAATAAATAACCATTAAAAAATAAATTAAAAAAAAAAAGAGGATGGGAGGGTGGATAGGACGAGTTGAATGAGCATCATTAGGTATCAGTTTTATCTGCTCCTTTTCACTGGGGGTGTGTGTGTTTGGGGACCACACCATTATCACCAAAAGTAGTAGGGGCTGGGCTGGGGAGAGGGTCATGGGAGCCGAGGCTCCCCACGCCTCAGTCAGCTTGCCCTGCTCCTGCAAGGGGCCTCAACTTCCCTTTTAGCTCCAGCCCTGGCCCCTCCCTTGAATCTGGGCTAGAATATCCCACTCCCTGCTTAATAGGCATCTTAGAAGTGGCTTAGCTCACACCGTGCAAAGCTGTTTGGTGGCTCCTCGAAAGTTAAGCAGTTATCACACGACCTGGCAATTCCACGCCTATGCATCTGCCCAAAGAACCGAAAACGTACGCTCACACGAAAACTTAACGCGCGAGTGTTCATAGCAGCGCTATTCATAACACCCCCAAAGCGGAGACCACCCGGACGTTCACCAACAGAGGAACAGATCTACGCGGTCTATGCGGACAACGAAATATTATTCCGCCTTAGTGAGGAACGGGGCACTGATACGTTACATCGCGGGTGAACCCGAAAAACAGCACATGAAAGAAACCAGACACAAACAGTCATATGCGGTATGATTGCTCTTATACGAAACGTCCACAGGAGTCAGATCGATAAAGCCAGGAAATCTGGTTAGCGGTTGCCTGGGGCTGGGGGAGAGTGGAAGAATGGGGAGTGGCTGCTTTGGGGTGATAGAAATGTTCTGAATTGGTGGCAATGGTGGCACATTACCGGTGTCCTAAGTATCATTGAACGGTACACTTAAAAATAGTTTAAAGACTATCGGGCGCCTGGGTGGCTCAGTCCGACTCTTGATTTCGGCTCAGGTCATGATCTCGTGGTTCATGAGATCGAGCCCCGAGTGGGGCTCTGCACTGACAGCTCGGAGCCTGCTTGGGATTCTGTCTCTCTCTGCCCCTCCCTTGCTCATGCACGGTCTCTCTCTCTCTCTCTCTCTCTCAAAATAAACACATAAACACTTTTTTTAATGGTTAAAACAGTAAACTTTACGTTATGTGTATCTTGCCACAATTTTAAGAAGCGAAAAACCCACCAGCATAGGTCAGATGACATCAAGCGTTGCCCTGTCGAAACCGCCCAATGGCTTCCTGTCACACCCAAAATAAAATGCAAACCCTTCTCCCTGTCCCTGTCCCTTCATGCTTTTCCAGGTCCCGTGTCCAAGAGGGTCCCTTCTTCCTGCCTGTGCATTTGTTGTTCCTCTGGCCTGGAACCCTCCCCCCCGCCTTGTTGCAGATATCGGTCTGACCCACCCCCTTCCTTCCTTCAGGCGCCCTTCACGTGTCTTCTCAGTGTCCCTCCCTGCCCTGTCTAAACTAGCACCTCCAGCCACTCTGGTCCCTGCACCTGCTTTCTGTCTAGTTATGGGTGCCATCTCTACCTGCCGCATTATACGTGCAGTGGCCCACTAGACTACGCACTGCATGAAGGCAGACTTTTTTTTGGTCTTTCTTGTTCATGGTTGTGTCCACAGCACTATGGCATGGATGAATGTTGAAAGATGTATGAGAGGTGGGTCTTCTCTCTCTCTCTCCCCCTCCCCCACTTCAGACAAAAACACTGAGGTTCCAAGAGGGACTATCATTTGCCTAAGCTTTACAGTGCCCAAGCATCGGAGCTAGGCTTTGAACTCAGGGCTCAGGGCACTGCCACCTGTAGGGCATGGGTCCCTTTATTCCATGCAGACAAACGGGGGTTGACATGCATCCAGACACACCTCTTTCATCAGTGAATCCACATGCATGCAGCGATGTGGATTTCTTCATTCATTGAGGGCTGCCACATACGGTTGGGCAGGTTGTGCACTGCACAAGGAGCTCTGGTTGCGAGGCTGGAATCCAGCCAGGCTCTCCTCCTTAAGGCGTGCTGATGGGGCTGCATCCATCTGGGGGAAGGTGCACCCTTTAGAACTCACACGAGGGTGCCATCTGCCTGCCAAACCGTAGCCGCAGGGGAGCTGCATTGGACCAGGGGGTACCTTTGTCTCATTTGCATAAAGGCACCAAATGGGCTAGCGGTTTGCTCTCTCAGTCCCCATTCTGTGCCAAGCTTCCGGCTGAGCTCCACGGACACAACTCTTCCCTCTGCTAACAGAGTCCCATTATCTCCTCCAACTGCTTACACATGCACATACCCAGGGAGACACAACTCCAGGCCATTGACAACTCTGGGGAGTGGGGGAGGGGGACCACAGCATACATCCCTCAAACCCAGCAATGCACCCAGACACACACACACACACACACACACACCACCTCTGTTAGTGGAGGGACCCATAACCTCGTACCCTGCCTTATGCCTCCGGAAGGAAAGTGGACACACACCTAGGGACACAGTGGCCTGTCCAGACACAAGGATACAGGAGGACTGATTCTTCCCTTACACAACACACATACACACACACACACACACAACAGGATATGCACGCAATGACGGAGAACACGGGACACCCACGCCATGTGCCAGACACAACGCACAAGGACACCCAATGTCATCCTGGCGGCACACCTGTAGGCCTCCTCCCAACACACAGATACACAGATACACAGCTCCGTGAGGACACACAACCGTTCCACCCACAGGACACAATCTCAGTTGTGACACCCTGGGACCACACATAGCTCCCAATACAGCCAGAGACCTGCCCAAACCAGCTCTACATGGACACACGACCATACACATCACAGCCCACAGTCATGCAACCTCGTGGGTATACACACACACACACACACACACATGAGCAAACACACCCTCACCCAGCGGTGGAGTCTGGAAGCAGGCACGTGACAACTCCCCCCCCCGCCCCCCCCGCCCTTCTCGCACCCCTTACACACACAGGCACTTTCCTCCCCCCACAGCTGAAGAGAAAAGGGGCCCTCACCCCAATCTCTTCCCTCCCTGCACCCCAGTCTCCTCCCTCTCTGCCCCATGCATGCTCAGCGGCTCAGGGCCAGAGGTCTGGCTGTGTCCCTTCCCCAGCCCCCCCCCCCCCCCCCCCCCGCCTAGGACCCGAGAGACATACAGACAGAGATCTGGGGAGCCAACTTGAGGAGGGTTTCCAGAGGAGGCTCCTGGGACCCTCGCAGCACTGTGCCCCACACTCCACACCCTGCTCCTGTACCCTCTCCAGATTCTGCCAGCTGGGGTGGGGGCCAGGTGAGTCGCCTTCTGAGATGTGTGGCAGCAGAGAGAGATGGAGCAGGACAAGGAGAGAGACTTGGGGGTTTGGGGGGAGACTCAGAGAGAGGAGGAGAAAGACCCAGGGAGGACACAGAGATGTGAGAGCAGGGGGAGACCCCGGGAGGACAGAGACCCAGAGTGGGGGTGCAGTGAGGGGGAAGACAGATACTCACAGGAGGGGCAAAGACTCAGAGAAGTGGGGTTCTGAGATCAACAAACCGAGAGAGAGAGAGAGAGAGAGAGAATAGAAGCCCACAGAAGGGTGAGACCCAGGAAGTCAGAAGCCCTGAGCTGGTGAACTCGGGGCGGAGAGGGGTTTGGAGGTGGTGGTGGAGGGGCGCTGAGGATGCACGGCGGGTATGGAGAGAGAGAGAGAGAGAGAGACGCTGGGGGCACGCAGGGTCCGGGGGGGCATGATATTCCCCTAGGAATATCTGGGATTGAGGTGAGGGGTCCATCTGGGGTAGGGATGTGGAAAGCAGGCGAGGGGAGAGGGTGTGGGTTCAAGTCCAGGTGCTCGGGCTGGGGGAGCAGAGCGGAGGGGGAAGGGGAGGGGTCCGGATGGGGGGCGGGGATCGCAGTCCTGGGCGCCCAGGCGGAGAGGACTCAGAGACAAGGACCCTCCCTGGGCACGCTCCCGGCGGCCGGCCCGTCCCTACACCTTCCTGTCTCTGGCACCTCTCTGACTCCGGGTATCTCCGCTGTCCACCCTTCTCCCGGACCCCGCCTCCCACCGGCCCGCCGGCGGCCTCTCCTCTCCAGCCGGATCTGCCCTGGGCCATGGTCCTCTTAGCCTGTGTCTCTCTCTCCAGGTCTCATCGCTTCTCTGTGTCCCGAGTCTCTGTCACACGTTCTTTTCCCGCCCCCCCCCCCCTCCCGGCGGTGTCCCGTTCTCGGAGTCTGTTTTCTGTGTGCCAACACTTCCCTTCTTCCCCTTGTCCCATCGTCTCTGTCTCTCTCCGGCCTGTCTCTGTGTCCCCCCCCCCCCCATCCCCATGTCTCTCTGCCTCTCTGACTCTGTCTCTGTCTCTATGTCTCTTTCCCAGGTTTGCTTTCTACAGATCTCTGTCCCTCTGGGTGTCTCTGTGTCCCCTACCCTCACCCCACCCCGGTCCCCGGTCTCTCTCGCCGGTCCCCCTACTCTCACTCAGGCCCAGGTTGGAGGGGCGGGGTGGGGGGGCGCTGCAGCGGGAGCTGTGTGTTCCCAGCGCAAAATAGACTCCTGTTGCCATGGCGACGCGAGCGCGGCCTCCGAGACGCGAGGCATCAGGCTGGGGGGTGAGGAGGGGGGACACCTGGATCCGGAAGGCGGGGGCCGGGGGCGCCTGGAGGAGCGGGGAGGAGGGGACTCCTCGGTCCCCGGGGAGAGGGGGTGCTGGGCGCTCTGACGCCGGGTTCCGCGGACGGGGCCTTCTGGGAGGGGTCTGGGATTCCAGGATTGGCGGGGGGGGGGGTGGGGGCGGACTCTGATTCCCCGGTGGGGGCGGGCTGGTGAGGGCTCCGACTCCTGGGTCTCTGGGGGATTCAGAGGTTGCCTTCTTAGGTCCCCGAGGTTGGAGGTGGGGGCTGGGGGCCAAGGGCTGAGAATCTCAAGGGGTTGGGGAGCCTTGACAGGGGGGCCTTGACTGGGGGCTCCGCGGAGTCCCGACTCCCAGATCTCCACGGGGGCTGCAGAATTCTGGGAGCCCCCATGTGGATCCCCAGACTCCTGCGTCTTAGGGGAGCAGGAAGCACTCAGAGGAAGCGGTCTGTCCTTCCCAGCCATTCATCCACTCACCCGCGTACCTGCCTCTTCCTTCCTCCCCGTCCCCGTGCCTCAGTTTCCCCCTCCGCACCGGGGTGCGGTCGCGCTCACCTCACTTTCACGGAGTCGGGACCCTTGGGGAGTCGGGGGCGGCGGCGGGCGGCGGCGTGGGGGGCCGGCCGGGGAGGCAGAGCGAGCGCGTGTCTGCGAGCCAACCGGCTGGGCGTGTGCGCGCCGGTGGGGGGCGGCCGGCAGCGTGCGGGGCGGGCGACCCGGCCGGCAGCTCCGGTCCGCGCAGATGTGGCTGGGCCAGCCTCGCCTTTGCCTCGCGCCGGCTGGGAGCAGGGGAGAGGCACCTCCCCCTCCCCACCTGCTGGGACCCCTCTTCCCCCCACCCGCAGCCCCCACTCGCCCCCGGGATACCCCCCAAATCCAAGAATGGTTCGGCCCACAGCCACATCAATGTTTATTCGGCAAGTCCGGGTCCCACAGCCTGTGACACTCCCTCCCCCTCCCCTTCCCGCCTCTTGAAGTGGCCCGGGGCCGAGCCCCGCCCCCAGCTCTGCTCAGCCAACTGCCGCCCAGCTTCCACGAGTCTCATTTGCATTTCCGGGAGCTCCGGCCCAATGGCAAGGCAGCTCTCCACCTCCCCTCCCGAGGGGGTGGCGCTCCCGGTGGACTGCACCACTGTTGGGATTCCGAGGATGGGGGCAAAGTGATTCCACTGAGGTCCAGATGACAGGAGGGTGGTCTTCGGGGTGAGGAGTTCAGCGGAAGAGGGGGTTCTGGCCTTGGAAGAGGCCCAGCAGCCCGCTGTCTGGCGCGGGCTCCTTGATGATCTTCTGGATCTGAAGGGGGAAGAGGAGGGTTCAGGGAGTCAAGAGTCCCCGTGTCTGTGACAATCTGGAAGGGCACTTCTTCATTTTCATCCGCCTTGCCCTCTTGGCAGCGACAGGCCAAACCAACCACTCCCTCTTCTCACAACTTTTCCTCGGGCCTCCCTTCCACCATAGCCGCCTGGGTTACGATCACCTGCCATCTTGGTCCACTTGTCTGGCTTGCTGCCAGTAGGCTCTGTCCTGGAGCTTCTGGTCTATACCCTGCTCCTGTCTCACCTCTCCCATCCCTCAGCTGCCAAATCCGGCCCACGCCTTTTGCCCCTCAACTCCAGACTGTGATCCAAGTGCCTCTTACACAATAGTGTTCCCCCAACCAGTAGACCACAGGAGCATAGATGCTCAACCCGCCTCTCTGGGGCTGCCCTCTCCCAAAGCCCCACAGTGCACCCGTCAGCAAGCCCCACCCTGCTTGCCTCCAGAAACATAAGCACGATCTGCATCCCCACTGCCTCCACTCTGGTCTCCCGCCCACATCCACGGGCCACCCGGGACCAACCTGCAGGTCTGGCTCTGGCCAGCTCCCTTGGGCAAACCCCTCCACTCCGGGAAGACACGGGTCTGGGTGCTCTCTGCCTCCTCCCCTGTCACGCTCACCGAGCGCTCTGCATGGCCCACTCCGGTTCTTTGAATAGGGCGAGTTCCGGTCCACCTGCAGCCCTCTGCCTCAGCTGCTCCTTTGGCCAGGAACACTTTCTGGACGGCCGCTGCCCCTCCCACTGCAGGCCTCCGCTTAAGGGCCATCCCTGCCGGGAGCCCCATCCTCTCTCTCACACACTCTCAACACTCCCTTCCAGCGCCTGACCACAACGTGGAACCGAATGCGCCCTGGCTTTGGCTGCTGCCCCAGGACCTGCCCCGTTGGTTGGCCCATAGTAGGTGCTTAACAAGTAACGCAACGGAGCTGGCCTAAGAGGAGGCACGAGGGCGGACTCAGAGGGCTGGGGCATGTCCCTTCATCCTGAGGGCCAGCAGTGTGACTCAGCTGGGGCTACCTAGGCAGACCCGGGCACTAGCAAGGCCACCTGGTGGTGGTGGCTGCGGGGGACGCAACTGAGGGCCAGAGACGGGAGGAAGGGACGGAGGTGGGGGTCAGGGGCTCCCACGCAGGGCTTCTGGCGGACTGTTTGTTCGTGTCTGCCTCCCACCCTCACTTCACTCTAAACCCACCTTTCACCAGGAGGCCTCCCACACCACCCGCACAACCCCTCCTCTGCACCCCGACACTGCCAGCCCCTCCCCTGCGTTCTCGCTCTCTCCCCCGCCCTCACGGCCACCGACAGCTTCCCTTGCCCTTCACGGTGTTGACGGGACTTAGAGCTCGGCCGCCAGGAGGCAGCAGCCTGCCGTGCTCCCAGATGTAGGCTGTCAACCACCACGTGGCGGGCGCTGAGAAGGGAGACCAGGGAGGGGGGGGGGGAGGGGGCGGGGCCAGTACCTCCTTAAACTGGGGGTGGGCGGCGTCACCCACCAGCTGCAGAATGAGCCCCTCACTGGTGGAGAGGAAGGCGCCGCTCTGCCGCATCCGGGCCAGTGCCACCAGCCTGTCCACCTGGCTGCGCGGGAGACGGAGGTTGTTGGTGCCTCGGCCCGCACGCCCAGACGCCCGGCAAGGTTGGCAGGGATCCCACTCCTCCCAGACACGCCCCCTGCGCCCACGTGCACCCACCCCTCAGCAGGACCCCCTCACCTGCGGGACGAGCAGGCATCCACCACCACATGGACCTGCAGCCCCCGGTCCAGGAGGTCCAAGGTCGTGTTCTGGGGGCGAGACATGTCGAGGGCAACCTCAACCCCAGACGAGAACAGGGGCCTGGGGAGGGGGACGGGGATGAGGGAGCCTCAGATCAGGGCAGGGGGCCCCCATGTTACAGCAGGGGCCTAGGGCCCCACGGGAGCACGAGGTAGAGAGGGGTCCTGGGAGGGATGAAGGTCCCAGGTCAGGAAGGGGGTCCTGCCGGGAGGACAGAGGGTTCGGGGTCAGGGAAGGGTATCCTTTTGAGGATGGAGGTTCCCAGGGGTTAGCCGGGGGTCTCACCAAGATGCAGGCCTGGGTCTCAATGCCACAGAGGAGCACGGAGCGCAGCTGGGGCCGCGCGTCTAGCTCCTGTTGCACCGCGGGCACCATGCTGAAGCAAGTTTTGGCCAGCGGCCGCAGGCCTTCAGCACCCAGCTCGGGCACCGTGGGGCCCAGGCCTTCTGGGTACTGCTCCGTCAGCACAGCCGGTACCTCCAGCAGCCTGGCCACCTGCGCTAGGGAGGGGAAACAAAGGCCTGAGCCCGAGGGAGGGGCCTGTGGGGGCAGGACTCCTGGGTCTGAGGGAGGAGGGGGCTGGGGGTCTGGACTCTGGGTCTGAGGGAGGAGGGGTGGGGGTCTGGACTCCGGGTCTGAGGGAGGAGGGGGCTGGGAGTCTGGACTCCTGGTCTGAGGGAGGCGGCGCTGGGGGTCTGGACTCCGGGTCTGAGGGAGGAGGGGGCTGGGGGTATGGACTACTGGGTCTGAGGGAGGAGGGGCATGGGGGTCTGGACTCCTGGGTCTGGAGGGAGGAGGGGCCGGGGGTCAGGACATCCTGGGTATGAGGGAGGAGGGGCCGGGGGTCTGGGACTCCCTGGGTCTGAGGGAGGAGGGGCTGAGGGGTCTGGATCCTGGGTCTGAGGGAGGAGGGGCGGGGGGTCAGGACTCCTGGGTCTGAGGGAGGAGGGGCCGGGGGTCTGGACTCTGGGTCTGAGGGAGGAGGGGCCGGGGCCTGGACTCCTGGGTCTGAGGAGGAGGGGCTGAGGGGTCTGGACTCTGGGTCTGAGGGAGGAGGGGCAGGGGGTCAGGACTACTGGGTCGAAGGAGGAGGGGACGGGGGTCTGGACTCCTGGGTCTGAGGGAGGAGGGGCCGGGGGTCAGGACTCCGGGTCTGAGGGAGGAGGGGCCGGGTGTCTGGGACTACTGGGTCTGAGGGAGGAGGGGCCGGGGGCCATGGACTCCTGGGTCTGAGGGAGGAGGGCTGAGGGTCTGACTCCTGGGTCTGAGGGAGGAGGGGCCGGGGGTCGGACTCCTGGGTCTGAGGGAGGAGGGGCTGGGTCTGGACATCCTGGGTCTGAGGGAGGAGGGGCTGGGGGTCTGGACTCCTGGTCTGAGGGAGGAGGGGGATGGGGGTCTGGACTCCTGGGTTGAGGGAGGAGGGGGCTGGGGGTCTGGACTCCTGGGTGAGGGAGAGAGGGGCTGGGGGTCTGGACTCCTGGGTCTGAGGGAGGAGGGGCTGGGGGTCTGGACTCCTGGGTCTGAGGGAGGAGGGGCTGGGGGGCAGGACTCCTGGGTCTGAGGGAGGAAGGGTTATGGGGGCTCAGGACTCCAGGGTTGAGGGAGGAGGGGCTGGGGGTCTGGACTCCAGGGTCTGAGGGAGGAGGAGCTAAGGGGTCTGGATTCCTGGGTCTGAGGGAGGAGGGACTGGGGAGCAGGACTCCTGGGTCTGAGGGAGGAGGGGCTGGGGGTCTGGACTCCTGGGTCTGAGGGAGGAGGTCCTGGGGGTCTGGACTCCTGGGTCTGAGGGAGGAGGGGCTGGGGGCAGGACTCCTGGGTCTGAGGGAGGAGGGGCTGGGGGTCTGGGACTCCGGGTCTGAGGGAGGAGGGGCTGGGGGTCTGGATCCTGGGTCTGAGGGAGGAGGGGCTGGGGTCTTGGACTCCTGGGTCTGAGGGAGGAGGGGCTGGGGGTCTGGACTCCTGGGTCTGAGGGAGGAGGGGGCTGGGGGTCTGGACTCCAGGGTCTGAGGGAGGAGGGGGCTGGGGATGTAGACTTCTGGGTCTGAGGGAGGAGGGGGCTGGGGGCCCGGACTCCCGGGTCTGAGGGATGAAGGGCTGGGGGCCTAGACTCCTGGGTCTGAGGGAGGAGGGGCTGGGGTCTGGACTCCTGGGTCTGAGGGAGGAGGGGGCTGGGGCAGGATTCCTGGGTCTGAGGGAGGAGGGGGCTGGGGGTCTGGACTCCATGGGTCTGAGGGAGGAGGGCTGGGGGTCTGGACTCCTGGGTCTGAGGAGGAGGGCTGGGGGTCTGGACTCCTGGGTCTGAGGGAGGACGGGCTGGGGGCCTGGACTCCTGGGTCTGGGGAGGAGGGGCTGGGGGTCTGGACTCCAGGGTCTGAGGGAGGAGGGGGCTGGGAGTCTGGACTCCCGGGTCTGAGGGAGGAGGGGGCTGGGGCAGGACTCCAGGGTCTGAGGGAGGAGGGGCTGGGGTCTGGACTCCTGGGTCTGAGGGAGGAGGGGCTGGGGGTCTGGACTCCTGGGTCTGAGGGAGGAGGGGCTGGGGGCCAGGACTCCTGGGTCTGAGGGAGGAGGGGCTGGGGGCAGGACTCCTGGGTCTGAGGGAGGAAGGGTATGGGGGCCAGGACTCCAGGGTCTGAGGGAGGAGGGGCTGGGGGTCTGGACTCCTGGGTCTGGGGGAGGAGGGGCTGGGGGTCTGGACTCCAGGGTCTGAGGGAGGAGGGGGCTGGGAGTCTGGACTCCCGGGTCTGAGGAGGAGGGGGCTGGGGCAGGACTCCAGGGTCTGAGGGAGGAGGGGCTGGGTCTGGACTCCTGGGTCTGAGGGAGGAGGGGCTGGGGGGCAGGACTCCTGGGTCTGAGGGAGGAGGGGCCTGGGGTCTGGACTCCTGGGTCTGAGGGAGGAGGGGCTGGGGGTCTGGACTCCTGGGTCTGAGGGAGGAGGGGGCTGGGGTCGGGACTCCAGGACTGTGAGGGAGGAGGAGGTTGGGGATGTTAGAACTTCTGGGTCTGAGGGAGGAGGGGGCTGGGGGCCCGGACTCCCGGGTCTGAGGATGAAGGGCTGGGGGCCTAGACTCCTGGGTCTGAGGGAGGAGGGGCTGGGGGTCTGGACTCCTGGGTCTGAGGGAGGAGGGGCTGGGGGGCAGGATCCTGGGTCTGAGGGAGGAAGGGTATGGGGGCCAGGACTCCAGGGTCTGAGGGAGGAGGGGCTGGGGGTCTGGACTCCAGGGTCTGAGGGAGGAGGAAGCTAAGGGGTCTGGATTCCTGGGTCTGAGGGAGGAGGGACTGGGGAGCAGGACTCCTGGGTCTGAGGGAGGAGGGGGCTGGGGGTCTGGACTCCTGGGTCTGAGGGAGGAGGTCCTGGGGGTCTGGACTCCTGGGTCTGAGGGAGGAGGGGCTGGGGGTCTGGACTCCTGGGTCTGAGGAGGAGGGGGCGGAATCCTGGTGTGAGGGAGGAGGGGCGGGGGGGGGGCGTCTGGACTCCTGGCTCTGAGGGAGGAGGGGCTGGGGGTCTGGACTCCTGGGTCTGAGGGAGGAGGGGCTGGGGTATGGACTACTGGGTCTGAGGGAGGAGGGGCTGGGGGGCAGGACTCCTGGGTCTGAGGGAGGAAGGGTATGGGGGCCAGGACTCCAGATTCTGAGGGAGGAGGGGCTGGGGGTCTGGACTCCAGGGTCTGAGGGAGGAGGAGCTAAGGGGTCTGGATTCCTGGGTCTGAGGGAGGAGGGACTGGGGAGCAGGACTCCTGGGTCTGAGGGAGGAGGGGCTGGGGGTCTGGACTCCTGGGTCTGAGGGAGGAGGGGGCTGGACTCCTGGTCTGAGGGAGGAGGGGCGGGGGGGGCGTCTGGACTCCTGGGTCTGAGGGAGGAGGTCCTGGGGGTCTGGACTCCTGGGTCTGAGGGAGGAGGGGGCTGGGGGTCTGGACTCCTGGGTCTGAGGGAGGAGGGGCTGGGGGCAGGACTCCTGGGTCTGAGGGAGGAGGGGCTGGGGGTCTGGACTCCTGGGTTCTGAGGGAGGAGGGGGCTGGGGTCTGGACTCCAGGGTCTGAGGGAGGAGGGGGCTGGGGATGTAGACTTCTGGGTCTGAGGGAGGAGGGGGCTGGGGGCCCGGACTCCCGGGTCTGAGGGATGAAGGGCTGGGGGCCTAGACTCCTGGGTCTGAGGGAGGAGGGGCTGGGGGTCTGGACTCCTGGGTCTGAGGGAGGAGGGGCTGGGGGTCTGGACTCCTGGGTCTGAGGGAGGAGGGGGCGGGGGGTCTGACTCCTGGGTTGAGGGAGGAGGGGCTGGGGGTCTGGACTCCTGGGTCTGAGGGAGGAGGGCTGGGGGTCTGGACTCCTGGGTCTGAGGGAGGACGGGCTGGGGGCCTGGACTCCTGGGTCTGGGGGAGGAGGGGCTGGGGGTCTGGACTCCAGGGTCTGAGGGAGGAGGGGCTGGGAGTCTGGACTCCGGGTCTGAGGGAGGAGGGGGCTGGGGCAGGACTCCAGGGTCTGAGGGAGGAGGGGCTGGGGTCTGGACTCCTGGGTCTGAGGGAGGAGGGGCTGGGGGGCAGGACTCCTGGGTCTGAGGGAGGAGGGGGCTGGGGTCTGGATCCTGGGTTCTGCGGGAGGAGGGGCTGGGGGTCTGGACTCCTGGGTCTGAGGGAGGGGGGGGCTGGGGTCGGACTCCAGGGTGTGAGGGAGGAGGAGGTTGGGGGTGTAGACTTCTGGGTCTGAGGGAGGAGGGGGCTGGGGGCCCGGACTCCCGGGTCTGAGGGATGAAGGGCTGGGGGCCTGGACTCCTGGGTCTGAGGGAGGAGGGGATGGGGGTCTGGACTCATGGGTCTGAGGGAGGGGGGGCTGGGGGGCAGGACTCCTGGGTCTGAGGGAGGAAGGGTATGGGGGCCAGGACTCCAGGGTCTGAGGGAGGAGGGGCTGGGGTCTGGACTCCTGGGTCTGAGGGAGGAGGAGCTAAAGGGGTCTGGATTCCTGGGTCTGAGGGAGGAGGGACTGGGGAGCAGGACTCCTGGGTCTGAGGGAGGGAGGGGCTGGGGGTCTGACTCCTGGGTCTGAGGGAGGAGGTCCTGGGGTCTGGACTCTGGGTCTGAGGGAGGAGGGGCTGGGGGTGGACTCCTGGGTCTGAGGGAGGAGGGGGCGGAATCCTGGTGTGAGGGAGGAGGGGCGGGGGGGGGCGTCTGGACTCCTGGGTCTGGGGGGGGAGGGGCTGGGGGTCTGGACTCCTGGGTCTGAGGAGGAGGGGCTGGGGTCTGGACTCCTGGGTCTGAGGGAGGAGGGGCTGGGGGGCAGGACTCCTGGGTCTGAGGGAGGAAGGGTATGGGGGCCAGGACTCCAGGGTCTGAGGGAGGAGGGGCTGGGGGTCTGGACTCCAGGGTCTGAGGGAGGAGGAGCTAAGGGTCTGGATTCCTGGGTCTGAGGGAGGAGGGACTGGGGAGCAGGACTCCTGGGTCTGAGGGAGGAGGGGCTGGGGGTCTGGACTCCTGGGTCTGAGGGAGGAGGGGGCTGGACTCCTGGTCTGAGGGAGGAGGGGCGGGGGGGGCGTCTGGACTCCTGGGTCTGAGGGAGGAGGTCCTGGGGGTCTGGACTCCTGGGTCTGAGGGAGGAGGGGCTGGGGGTCTGGACTCCTGGGTCTGAGGGAGGAGGGGCTGGGGGTCTGGACTCCTGGGTCTGAGGGAGGAGGGGGCTGGGGTCGGACTCCAGGGTGTGAGGGAGGAGGAGGTTGGGGATGTAGACTTCTGGGTCTGAGGGATGAAGGGCTGGGGGCCTAGACTCCTGGGTCTGAGGGAGGAGGGGCTGGGGGTCTGGACTCCTGGGTCTGAGGGAGGAGGGGCTGGGGGTCTGGACTCCTGGGTCTGAGGGAGGAGGGCTGGGGGTCTGGACTCCTGGGTCTGAGGGAGGACGGGCTGGGGGCCTGGACTCCTGGGTCTGGGGGAGGAGGGGCTGGGGGTCTGGACTCCAGGGTCTGAGGGAGGAGGGGGCTGGGAGTCTGGACTCCCGGGTCTGAGGGAGGAGGGGGCTGGGGCAGGACTCCAGGGTCTGAGGGAGGAGGGGCTGGGGTCTGGACTCCTGGGTCTGAGGGAGGAGGGGCTGGGGGGCAGGACTCCTGGGTCTGAGGGAGGAGGGGCTGGGGTCTGGACTCCTGGGTCTGAGGGAGGAGGGGCTGGGGGTCTGGACTCCTGGGTCTGAGGGAGGAGGGGGCTGGGGTCGGACTCCAGGGTGTGAGGGAGGAGGAGGTTGGGGATGTAGACTTCTGGGTCTGAGGGAGGAGGGGGCTGGGGGCCCGGACTCCCGGGTCTGAGGGATGAAGGGCTGGGGGCCTAGACTCCTGGGTCTGAGGGAGGAGGGGCTGGGGGTCTGGACTCCTGGGTCTGAGGGAGGAGGGGCTGGGGGGCAGGACTCCTGGGTCTGAGGGAGGAAGGGTATGGGGGCCAGGACTCCAGGGTCTGAGGGAGGAGGGGCTGGGGGTCTGGACTCCAGGGTCTGAGGGAGGAGGAGCTAAGGGGTCTGGATTCCTGGGTCTGAGGGAGGAGGGACTGGGGAGCAGGACTCCTGGGTCTGAGGGAGGAGGGGCTGGGGGTCTGGACTCCTGGGTCTGAGGGAGGAGGTCCTGGGGGTCTGGACTCCTGGGTCTGAGGGAGGAGGGGCTGGGGGTCTGGACTCCTGGGTCTGAGGGAGGAGGGGGCGGAATCCTGGTGTGAGGGAGGAGGGGCGGGGGGGGGCGTCTGGACTCCTGGGTCTGAGGGAGGAGGGGCTGGGGTCTGGACTCCTGGGTCTGAGGGAGGAGGGGCTGGGGTCTGGACTCCTGGGTCTGAGGGAGGAGGGGCTGGGGGGCAGGACTCCTGGGTCTGAGGGAGGAAGGGTATGGGGGCCAGGACTCCAGGGTCTGAGGGAGGAGGGGCTGGGGGTCTGGACTCCAGGGTCTGAGGGAGGAGGAGCTAAGGGGTCTGGATTCCTGGGTCTGAGGGAGGAGGGACTGGGGAGCAGGACTCCTGGGTCTGAGGGAGGAGGGGCTGGGGGTCTGGACTCCTGGGTCTGAGGGAGGAGGGGGCTGGACTCCTGGTCTGAGGGAGGAGGGGCGGGGGGGGCGTCTGGACTCCTGGGTCTGAGGGAGGAGGTCCTGGGGGTCTGGACTCCTGGGTCTGAGGGAGGAGGGGCTGGGGGTCTGGACTCCTGGGTCTGAGGGAGGAGGGGCTGGGGGTCTGGACTCCTGGGTCTGAGGGAGGAGGGGGCTGGGGTCGGACTCCAGGGTGTGAGGAGGAGGAGGTTGGGGATGTAGACTTCTGGGTCGAGGGAGGAGGGGGCTGGGGGCCGGACTGCGGGTCTGAGGGATGAAGGGCTGGGGGCCTAGACTCCTGGGTCTGAGGGAGGAGGGGCTGGGGGTCTGGACTCCTGGGTCTGAGGGAGGAGGGGCTGGGGGGCAGGACTCCTGGGTCTGAGGGAGGAAGGGTATGGGGGCCAGGACTCCAGGGTCTGAGGGAGGAGGGGCTGGGGGTCTGGACTCCAGGGTCTGAGGGAGGAGGAGCTAAGGGGTCTGGATTCCTGGGTCTGAGGGAGGAGGGACTGGGGAGCAGGACTCCTGGGTTCTGAGGGAGGAGGGGCTGGGGGGTCTGGACTCCTGGGTCTGAGGGAGGAGGGGCTGGGGGTCTGGACTCCTGGGTCTGAGGGAGGAGGGGCTGGGGGTCTGGACTCCTGGGTCTGAGGGAGGAGGGGCTGGGGGTCTGGACTCCTGGGTCTGAGGGAGGAGGGGCTGGGGGCCAGGACTCCTGGGTCTGAGGGAGGAGGGGCTGGGGGCAGGACTCCTGGGTCTGAGGGAGGAGGGGCTGGGGGTCTGGATCCTGGGTCTGAGGGAGGAGGGGCTGGGGGGCAGGACTGCTGGGTCTGAGGGAGGAAGGGTATGGGGGCCAGGACTCCAGGGTCTGAGGGACGAGGGGCTGGGGGTCTGGACTCCAGGGTCTGAGGGAGGAGGAGCTAAGGGGTCTGGATTCCTGGGTCTGAGGGAGGAGGGACTGGGGAGCAGGACTCCTGGGTCTGAGGGAGGAGGGGCTGGGGGTCTGGACTCCTGGGTCTGAGGGAGGAGGGGGCTGGACTCCTGGTCTGAGGGAGGAGGGGCGGGGGGGGAATCTGGACTCCTGGGTCTGAGGGAGGAGGTCCTGGGGTCTGGACTCCTGGGTCTGAGGGAGGAGGGGCTGGGGGTCTGGACTACCTGGGTCTGAGGGAGGAGGGGGCTGGACTCCTGGTGTGAGGGAGGAGGGGCGGGGGGGGGCGTCTGGACTCCTGGGTCTGAGGGAGGAGGGGCTGGGGGTCTGGACTCCTGGGTCTGAGGGAGGAGGGGCTGGGGTCTGGACTCCTGGGTCTGAGGGAGGAGGGGCTGGGGGGCAGGACTCCTGGGTCTGAGGGAGGAAGGGTATGGGGGCCAGGACTCCAGGGTCTGAGGGAGGAGGGGCTGGGGGTCTGGACTCCAGGGTCTGAGGGAGGAGGAGCTAAGGGGTCTGGATTCCTGGGTCTGAGGGAGGAGGGACTGGGGAGCAGGACTCCTGGGTCTGAGGGAGGAGGGGCTGGGGGTCTGGACTCCTGGGTCTGAGGGAGGAGGGGGCTGGACTCCTGGTCTGAGGAGGAGGGGCGGGGGGGGGGTCTGGACTCCTGGGTCTGAGGGAGGAGGTCCTGGGGGTCTGGACTCCTGGGTCTGAGGGAGGAGGGGCTGGGGGTCTGGACTCCTGGGTCTGAGGGAGGAGGGGCTGGGGGTCTGGACTCCTGGGTCTGAGGGAGGGGGGGCTGGGGGTCTGGACTCCTGGGTCTGAGGGAGGAGGGGGCTGGGGCAGGACTCCAGGGTCTGAGGGAGGAGGGGCTGGGGTCTGGACTCCTGGGTCTGAGGGAGGAGGGGCTGGGGGTCTGGACTCCTGGGTCTGAGGGAGGAGGGGCTGGGGGTCTGGACTCCTGGGTCTGAGGGAGGAGGGGCTGGGGGTCTGGACTCCTGGGTCTGAGGGAGGAGGGGGCTGGGGCAGGACTCCAGGGTCTGAGGGAGGAGGGGCTGGGGCCAGGACTCCTGGGTCTGAGGGAGGAGGGGCTGGGGGGCAGGACTCCTGGGTCTGAGGGAGGAGGGGCTGGGGTCTGGACTCCTGGGTCTGAGGGAGGAGGGGCTGGGGGGCAGGACTCCTGGGTCTGAGGGAGGAAGGGTATGGGGGCCAGGACTCCAGGGTCTGAGGGAGGAGGGGGCTGGGGGTCTGATTCCTGGATCTGAGGGCGGAGGGGGCGGGGGGTCAGGATTCCTGGATCTGAGGGAGGAGGGGCTGGGGGTCAGGACTCCTGGGTCTGAGGGAGGAAGGGTATGGGGGCCAGGACTCCTGGGTCTGAGGGAGGAGGGGCTGGGGGCCAGGACTCCTGGGTCTGAGGGAGGAGGGGCTGGGGGCCAGGACTCCTGGGTCTGAGGGAGGAGGGGCTGGGGGTCTGGACTCCTGGGTCTGAGGGAGGAGGGGCTGGGGGTCTGGACTCCTGGGTCTGAGGGAGGAGGGGCTGGGGGTCTGGACTCCTGGGTCTGAGGGAGGAGGGGCTGGGGGTCTGGACTCCTGGGTCTGAGGGAGGAGGGGCTGGGGGCCTGGACTCCTGGGTCTGAGGGAGGAGGGCTGGGGGTCTGGACTCCTGGGTCTGAGGGAGGAGGGGGCTGGGGGTCTGATTCCTGGATCTGAGGGCGGAGGGGGCTGGGGGGTCAGGATTCCTGGATCTGAGGGAGGAGGGGCTGGGGGTCAGGACTCCTGGGTCTGAGGGAGGAAGGGTATGGGGGCCAGGACTCCTGGGTCTGAGGGAGGAGGGGCTGGGGGTCTGGACTCCTGGGTCTGAGGGAGGAGGGGCTGGGGGCCAGGACTCCAGGGTCTGAGGGAGGAGGGGGCTGGGGTCGGACTCCAGGGTGTGAGGGAGGAGGAGGTTGGGGATGTAGACTTCTGGGTCTGAGGGAGGAGGGGGCTGGGGGCCTGATTCCTGGGTCTGAGGGAATAGGGGCTGGGGGCCAGGACTCCTGGGTCTGAGGGAGGAGGGGGCTGGGGTCGGACTCCAGGGTGTGAGGGAGGAGGAGGTTGGGGATGTAGACTTCTGGGTCTGAGGGAGGAGGGGGCTGGGGGCCTGATTCCTGGGTCTGAGGGAATAGGGGCTGGGGGCCAGGACTCCTGGGTCTGAGGGAGGAGGGGGCTGGGGTCAGACTCCAGGGTGTGAGGGAGGAGGAGGTTGGGGATGTAGACTTCTGGGTCTGAGGGAGGAGGGGGCTGGGGGCCTGATTCCTGGGTCTGAGGGAATAGGGGCTGGGGGCCAGGACTCCTGGGTCTGAGGGAGGAGGGGGCTGGGGGTCTGGACTCCAGGGTCTGAGGGAAGAGGGCTGGGGGTCAGGACTCCCTCATCTGAGGAAGGAGGGGCTGAGGGCCTGAGGCCTGGTCTGAGGGAGGAGGGGCTGGGGTCTGGGTCCTGGGTCTGAGGGAGGAAGGGCTGGGGGTCTGGACTCCTGGGCCTGACGGAGGAGGGGGCTGGGGGCCCGGACTCCCAGGTCTGAGGGATGAAGGGCTGGGGGCCTAGACTCCTGGGTCTGAGAGAGGAGGGGGCTGGGGGTCTGGACTCCTGGGTCTGAGGGAGGAGGGGGCTGGGGTCGGACTCCAGGGTGTGAGGGAGGAGGAGGTTGGGGATGTAGACTTCTGGGTCTGAGGGAGGAGGGGGCTGGGGGCCCGGACTCCTGGGTCTGAGGGATGAAGGGCTGAGGGCCTAGACTCCTGGGTCTGAGAGAGGAGGGGGCTGGGGGTCTGGACTCCTGGGTCTGAGGGAGGAGGGGGCTGGGGTCGGACTCCAGGGTGTGAGGGAGGAGGAGGTTGGGGATGTAGACTTCTGGGTCTGAGGGAGGAGGGGCTGGGGGCCAGGACTCCAGGGTCTGAGGGAGGAGGGGCTGGGGTCTGGACTCCTGGGTCTGAGGGAGGAGGGGCTGGGGGGCAGGACTCCTGGGTCTGAGGGAGGAAGGGTATGGGGGCCAGGACTCCAGGGTCTGAGGGAGGAGGGGCTGGGGGTCTGGACTCCTGGGTCTGAGGGAGGAGGAGCTAAGGGGTCTGGACTCCTGGGTCTGAGGGAGGAGGGGCTAGGGGTCTGGACTCCTGGGTCTGAGGGAGGAGGAGCTAAGGGGTCTGGACTCCTGGGTCTGAGGGAGGAGGAGCTAAGGGGTCTGGACTCCTGGGTCTGAGGGAGGAGGGCTGGGGGTCTGGACTCCTGGGTCTGAGGGAGGAGGGTCTGGGGGTCTGGATTCCTGGGTCTGAGGGAGGAGGGGCTGGGGGTCTGGACTCCTGGGTCTGAGGGAGGAGGGTCTGGGGGTCTGGACTCCTGGGTCTGAGGGAGGAGGGGGCTGGGGGTCTGGACTCCTGGGTCTGAGGGAGGAGGAGCTAAGGGGTCTGGACTCCTGGGTCTGAGGGAGGAGGAGCTAAGGGGTCTGGATTCCTGGGTCTGAGGGAGGAGGGGCTGGGTGTCAGGACTCCCTCATCTGAGGGAGGAGGGGCTGGGGGTCTGGACTCCTGGGTCTGAGGGAGGAGGAGCTAAGGGGTCTGGACTCCTGGGTCTGAGGGAGGAGGGCTGGGGGTCTGGACTCCTGGGTCTGAGGGAGGAGGGGGCTGGGGGTCTGGGCTCCTGGGTCTGAGGGAGGAGGGGCTGGGAGCAGGACTCCTGGGTCTGAGGGAGGAGGGGCTGGGGGTCTGGACTCCTGGGTCTGAGGGAGGAGGGGCTGAGGGGCCTGGACTCCAGGGTCTGAGGGAGGAGGGGCTGGGGTCTGGACTCCTGGGTCTGAGGGAGGAGGGGCTGGGGGCCTGGACTCCTGGGTCTGAGGGAGGAGGGCTGGGGGGTCTGGACTCCTGGGTCTGAGGGAGGAGGGGGCTGGGGGTCTGGACTCCTGGGTCTGAGGGAGGAGGGGGCTGGGGGCCCAGACTCTGGGTCTGAGGGAGGAGGGGGCTGGGGGTCTGGACTCCTGGGTCTGAGGGAGGAGGGGGCTGGGGGTCTGGACTCCTGGGTCTGAGGGAGGAGGGGCTGGGGTCTGGACTCCTGGGTCTGAGGGAGGAGGGGCTGGGGGTCTGGACTCCTGGGTCTGAGGGAGGAGGGGCTGGGGTCTGGACTCCTGGGTCTGAGGGAGGAGGGGCTGGGGGCCAGGACTCCTGGGTCTGAGGGAGGAGGGGGCTGGGGGTCTGATTCCTGGATCTGAGGGCGGAGGGGGCTGGAGGGTCAGGATTCCTGGATCTGAGGGAGGACGGGCTGGGGGGGCAGGACTCCTGGGTCTGAGGGAGGAAGGGTATGGGGGCCAGGACTCCACGGTCTGAGGGAGGAGGGGCTGGGGGGCAGGATTCCTGGGTCTGAGGGAGGAGGGGCTGGGGGTCTGGACTCCTGGGTCTGAGGGAGGAGGAGCTGGGGGTCTGGACTCCTGGGTCTGAGGGAGGAGGGGGCTGGGGTCGGACTCCAGGGTGTGAGGGAGGAGGAGGTTGGGGATGTAGACTTCTGGGTCTGAGGGAGGAGGGGGCTGGGGGCAGGACTCCTGGGTCTGAGGGAGGAGGGCTGGGGGTCTAGACTCCTGGGTCTGAGGGAGGAGGGGCTGGGGGCCTGATTCCTGGGTCTGAGGGAGGAGGAGCTGGGGGTCTGGACTCCTGGGTCTGAGGGAGGAGGGGCTGTACCTTGAGCATGCGGGCGGCCACAGAGACTATCTGGGGGAAGTAGGCGACATGGCGGAACTTCTCCTGCATGTCACACAGGAAGAGGACAGACGACCCAGGGAGGACTCGGCCCAGGTTGGGCCTCACAGCTGCCATGTCCTGGGGTTGGGAGAGGTGCGAGAGGGAGGAGCCAGTCAGGGCAGGGGCTTTGACTCCCTGTCCAGGGTCCGTGCACTCAGACCCGTGAGGGTCCCACACAGTCCTTTGGAAACCTCCCCCTTCCCATGTGCTGCCCTTTGTGTCCGCAGATCCCTGGGCCCGGAATCCATTTGTTTCTTAATACGTCCTACTCGGCTGGGAGGTCACTTTCCCAGGGAAGCCTTCTCTGACCTTGACCACCTGGTGCTCCCAATCTCACTCTCCCAAGGTTCCTGGGAAAGCCTTTTCCTTCCAGGATACACGGCAACATCAAGGTCACCCTCTGCCCTCCACAAGGAACACTCCAACTGGGATCCTCACCCTGCCCTTCGGGGTGGGGGTGGGGAACAGAGGAGGGAGGTGAAGGCCGGAGGGCCCACAGCAGGTAACAGGGCGCGGGTGTGATTCCGGATGAAAACCAGAGCCCAGGTGCAGTGGCAGTGTCCTGAGTGAGGCTCTTCAAGTCTGACTCCCCCTACGCAGCCTCTGAAACTCAGTTTACCCTCATGCAACAGGCCGGTGCACCTGCACAGGGGACTGTTAATCATCTGCAGAAAGAATGAGACACTGCTACATGCTACATCACGGGTGAACCCCAAGATCGCCGCGCCCACGAGCGAGGCCAATCACCAGAGGCCACACGTTGTGGGAGCCCATTCACGTGAAACGTCCACAGGGATCCAATCCAGAGACAGGGAGCAGACTGGTGGGGGGCTGGGGCGGGGACAATGAGGGCTGACTGCCTCCCGTGTGCGGTGTTGCTGCTGGGCTGATGAGCACATTCTCAAACTAGGTGGTGGCCACGGTTCTGCAACGTCATGAATACTTGTTAACTGCCACTTAATGGTACGCTTAAATACGGTCGAAATGGTCAATTTCGTGACTTGTACTTTAGCACAATGAAAAAAGGCGGGGGCGGGGCTGTTGGAATCACCTGCAGCCCTGTTACAGGGGAGGCCACTGAGACCCGAGGGGTCCACGACTTGCCCCCGGTCCTACAGGACTAGAGGACAGCAAGCCCCCCCCCCCCCCCCCCCCCCCCCCCCCCCCCCCCCCCCCCCCCCCCCAGTCAGAGCAGCTCCCTCTCCAGCATCTGGGCCCCGCCTCCGAGAGTCTCAGCCTGTCCCAGCCCATATGCCCAGGAGGCTTGAGTCCCGGGGTCCCCAGTTGCTGCTCAACTGGGGGTTCTGGCCCCGCTCATGTCTGCACGTCTCACGCCCTCGGCGTGTTCACTCATTTACTCGTTAACTTATGTGGGACATGGGAGACCCTGCAGACCCAGGGGAAGGTGAAATGGTTAATACGGGGGAAGTCTGGAGGCTGGCTGGTGGGCGCACAGGCTGTTTATGACGATTCTTTGAAATGAACACATCTACTGTAGAAAATGTTTTCTATGGGCAACATAGTGTAGAAACAGTGTAAAAACTCATGGGTGGTTACAAGGAAGAATTTTATGCTATGTGAATTTTGTCTAAAAAGAAAAAAAAAAGGAATGGAAACTCCCACAAAAACAAAACCGCACTGAATGAATTAATCACATTAATTACGACTGCGATCAGTGCTGGGATTTCGAGGGAACCTGATCTATCTTGGCAGAGTCTGCAAAAGTCTCCCCCGAGGAAGTGGAGGGAGAGAGAGAAAACAATCTTTCTGAAAACACAAGGTTGACTCTGTTACTCCCCTGTCTTAGCCCCCACCTTCCAGGGCTGCTCTCAGGTCCTCAGGACTAAAATGTAACCTGCTCAGGCAAGGCGCCCGGAACCATCCCAGCCAAGTCCTTCCCCTGTGTGGTTCCCTCCACCCGGGCTGCTCTCCTCACTTCCCTTCTAACTTTTCAGGAGACAGGAGGGACAGGGTCAGATCAGGGCTATCATGGCTGAAAGCCTAGGTAGGACAGGGTGTCTGAAGCCACAAAGATCTCCCTTTCAGGCTGGCAGGAGTGTGTTTTGCAACAACCCCCAGGGAAACACATGTGGCCAAGGTTTCTCAAAGTTCTAGTTACATGAACCCTGTGACCCAGAAAATGTGCTAAGTATTTGCCCTGCAGACATACACGTGAAATGACACAAGGTTATTCCCTACCAGACTTTTTGGTTATTCATTATGGGACTTTTCTGCTGAGCAAAGGAATGGAAATACATGTAAACATCTATGGTTAGGGTTCTGGTTATGTAAGTTATGGTACAGTGTGTGATAGGTTGTCTGGTCCGTAATATATACAATACAATACTTAGATAAGCTGAGAACCCAGCAAAACCAATCTGTGTTAGTAAAGTTATAATGGTTATCATTGGGCAGCAGTAAAGAAAGGGGCACAAGGCAGGGGGGCTTCTGCGATGCAGTGGGGAGTTCTACTTCTGGATTTGGATGTTGTTTACACCAGAGCGTTGGCTATGTGAAAAGTTATTTGAGGTATTTGTGATTTGTATGTGTGGCTTTTCCCCCCTGGATATGCAGTATACTTCCATAAAAAGTTTTCAAAGTATCAGATAAAAGGGTGGAGGCCAGGAGAAAACCGGGGCTGGAGTCTAGGTGGACAAAGGTGAGGCCTGGGCTCCACTTTAGGCAGAGAGAAGAGAGAGGAGGAGGCAGGACAGAGAGATTCAGGGGGCAGGTGCCGCTGGCTGTGGGGGAAGGAGCAAGGAAGAAGATCTACAGGTTTCCGGTCCGTGGGTGGTAGGTCCTAGGGACTAACTGGGGACCTGGAAAGGGGAAGTGGTTTGGGGGAGATGAAATACTGAGGGTGGAGGGTGGGGAGTGTGTGTGTGTGTGTATGCGCGCGTGTGAATGTGGAGAGGTCTGGGCTGGAGACTGACTTAGAAATGCTGTTAGGGAGAGAGAGATCTGAGCTCCAGGTGGGGGGAGTCAAAGGCCGGAGGAGGAGGGGCAGTAGCGGGGGAGGGTGGAGCGTGCAGCCCTGCAGCCCTTCGGCCAGGATTCCCTGGCAGTGTGACCCTGGGCAAACTTCACGCTGTCTGAGCCTCAGTTGCCTCATCGGAGAAATAGGGGTCAAACTAACCCACCCCATAGGGACGATGCAAAACTCGGCCAGTGATGCACAAAGGGCGGGCGCGACCCGTGGAAGGTTCGAGTCCCCGGTCAGCCAATTCTGTAGGGCCGGCAGGAGTCCTCGCCCTGGCTGTGTCACCTCGGCCCGGACGTCCTGGCAAAGCCTCAGTTTCCCCACTTGAAAAGCGGGAAGGTCAGCGCCCCCGAGGCGCTGGGGGGCCTTACCCGGAAGGCGCTGGTTTCCAGCCTGGCCCGCCCCTCCGCTGGAGAGGCCTGGGGGACACTCACCGCTCCGAGCCGGGACTCACGCAGCTCCGGTCCTCCCGCCCCTTTCCAAGGCAGGGTCACCGTTTTGCACTGTTCCGACACGTGGCCCGCCCCCGCGGTCCGCGTCCCGCCCACCCAGGCCGAGCCGCCCAATCGGCGCTCGCCAAGCTCTGCCCCCGACCCTGAGGCCGGCCAACCTACAAGCGGAGCTGCTTAGCCCTCCTTGGAGGGGCGGTGCCGGGCAGGATGTCCATCCTGAGAGCGTGATTGGTCCGCCGGTGGGAGGGGGCGGGAAGGCAGCGCGTCCGACCAATGGGGAGCCGGGAAGGGCGTGAATGGCGGGCCCGGGACAGAGCGGCTCGGTGCGTGCAGAGACAGCGAATCCAGCTGGGGCGGTGGGTCGCCCTCCTGTGGTCTAGAGGACCTGAGGCCCAGAAAGAGGGAGTGAGGGGTGTGCCCAGGGTGGAGGCAGGCCTGGGGTTCCAACGCTGGCCTTTGAGTCAAGAGTCAGAAACTTATCAAGAGACCCAAGCACTTTACAAGAAAGGGAACTTAAGTCCTTGCAACCCCGCTCAGTCTCAGTTTCCCCATCTGTACTGCACCTGCCTCCCAGGGTGACGTTTGTAATATTTAGACTCTGTGCTTGGGAATGGGGTTGAGAAAAAATCTCGGAATGAAATCCAAACTACTCCCAATTCATGTCGGCCTTTTTGATCTCTGTGACCTCATCCCTTACCGCGATCCCCCTGCTTACTCTGCTTCAGCCACCTCAGGGCCTTTGCACATGCTGTCTCCCGTGCCCAGAACCCCAGACCTTTTCTCAGCCAGCTCCTTCTTGTCATTCAAGGCTTTCCCTGAGCACCAGATGTCAGACGGCCACTCCATCAGGTCTCTGCTTTATTTTCTTCACAGCACTAATTCCAATCTGAAATTGGAAGTTTATGTTGCATTTTAAAAAGGTACCGGCATATTCATTTATTGTCGATCACCCCTACCTGTGCCCTGCCCCCCAAACCCCTTAAATGTTTATTTAACAGTTTATTCACTGCCGAATCCTCAGCACCTAGATGGGGCCTGACACATAGTAGGTGCTCAGTACATATTTGAGAATAAATGAGACAAGACCAGACATTAGGCAGAGATGAGCCAAGGTGCGAGGGAACTGGAGAGGCAGACACTGAGAAGATGGGGCTGGGAAAAAAGAAGAGAAGTTGGGGGTGTGGGAGAGTGTGAGGGGCACCTCTGGCAGAGGCAGAAGTGGGGGACATGCACCGGGGAGCCCTGTGAGGCCGTGGTCATAGGTGGGGGTCTGGGCTTGGTTCATGTTCCCAGGGGCTTCCAGGAGGGGAGTGGATGGGACAAGGGGTTCCTGGGGGTGTTTGCTGAGCTATCATGAAGGGGACCTCTGATTTGTCCCGGGGTGGGGGGGTGGGTTGGGCATCATGGGGAGCAGCTCCCCCAGCCCTCAGGGGTTCCCTGAGAGTGACGGGCACAAGGCACCTCCCACCTGCCCACCCAGTCCCCCTCAGGAGCCCAGAGCCCGTCCACTTCCTCCAGTGCATTCGGGGTAGGGGGCAGGCGGTTATAGAAATGTGAGGCCTGCCTCAGGTCTGGCTGGCCCCAAGCACAGTGGGATAGACCAGATGGCACTGAGGGACACTCTGGGGTGAGTGCAATGTCATCAAAGAGGTCGAGGGTGGAGGCATCCAGGGCGGCGAGACTTGGGCCGGGGCTGGCGCAGGGCTCCTCAGTGGGGGCCACAGCACAGGCCACCCCCAGGAAGGGGGACGGAGGCGGCGGGGGCGGCCTTCGGGGTGGCGGTCTCTGGGGAGGTGCCTTCTGAGACAGGATAGACAGGGCCAGGCGCTGGGTGGCAGCCTCAATGTTGGCAAACTGCCTGCAGAGAGACAGACATATGAGCTGTGTGGCCGTCAAGCATTCGCCTCCGGTCTGCCCTCCCGGGAGTGGTTTCCCTCTTCCTTTCCTCTCCATCTTTTTTCTCCGTGCTAGTCTCCCCGCCCCTGGGTCCATTTTCTTGAGTCTGACAATTTAGTTTTTCCAATCCCGTTCATAGGGGAGCCCTGAACGGCTGTGGGGTTTGTGCACTGCACAAGGCAGCAAGTCCAGTTCCGCTATAATGCACGTCTTTTGTCATTTACATCTATTATGGCCACATTCCAACATATAAAAGTGAAAAACGGGGGCGCCTGGGTGGCTCGTCGGTTAAGCGTCTGACTCTTGATTTCGACTCCGGTCACGCATGGTCTCACGGTTTGTGAGTTTGAGCCCTGCTTCCGGCTCTGTACTGACAGTTCAGAGCCTGCTTGGGATTCGCTCTCTCTGCCCGCCCCCGCCCCCCAGCCCCCACCCCCTGCTAGCTCTCTCTCTCTCTCAAAAAAAAGATAAACTTAGGGGGAAAAAAGTAAAAAACGTCAGAAGGAAAGGATGCCTTAACAAATGTTTTTCACACAAAGGCGCACTGTGGGCTGGGCGTGCACCTGTAACGCTGATGCCCCGTGAGTTCTACTTCCGGCAGAGCTCTTAAATCTGCCCACCTCTCGTCTCCACCAACTCTTGGTTCAAGTCGCCGGCATTTCCCACCTGGATGACTACAGCTGCCACTGCACTGGCCTCCCCCACCCAGCATTCCTATCCCTCAAGAACTATATGGATGGATCTGACAGCGATGGGCTCACTATCGTCCCCCTAAAATTCGTATGTTGGAGTTTTAACCCCCAGTACCTTAGAATGTGACTGTATTTGGAGACCCCTGAGGGTGGTCTCTAATCCAATGAGAGATTAGGGCCCGTAGAGGGAAGACCACGTGAAGACACAGGCCACCTACAAACCAAGGAGAGAGGCCTCACCCTGCCAGCACCTGGTCTCGGATTGGGTGAGAAAGTAAATTTCTGTTGTTTCAGCCGCCCAGCCTGTGGTGCTCGATTCTGGAAGGTCTAGCAGACTAACGCACAAGCATAATGTTGAGCAAAAGCAGTGAGACTTGCAATTAGTAGCTGCACGATTCCATTTAAAGGTCAAAGATGGGGTTCCCCCGGGGGCGCCTGGGTGGCTCAGTCAGTTAAGCGTCCAACTTTGGGTCAGGTCATGATCCCGTGGTCCATGAGTTCAAACCCCGAGCCAGGCTCTGTGCTGACAGCTCAGAGCCTGGAGCCTCAACCACCAGAGCCAGATTCTGTGTCTCCCTCTCTCTGCGCCCCACCCCCCCCCCCCATGCTCTGTCTGTCTCTCTCTCAAAAATAAACATTAAATTTTTTTTTTAAATGGGGTGACCCAATGACAGAGAAATCAGGATGGCAACTTCTGGGAAGGAGACACGATGAGGGCCTCCGGGGGCCAGAAGTACCCTGTTCCTGGATCTGAGTGTTGCTTACACGAGTGGGTTCCTTTTGGGAGCATTCATCAAGCTCTATGCTGACAATGTGTGCATTTCTTGTAGTTGTTTTTTTTTTCCTTTTTTTTTTTAAGTTTTGTTTATTTTTGAGAGACAGAGCACAAGTGGAGAGGGGCAGAGAGAGAAGGAGACACAGAATCCGAAGCAGGCTCCAGGCTCCGAGTTGTCAGCACGGGGTCCGACGCGGGGCTCCAACTCACGAACCGTGAGATGGTGACCTGAGCCGAAGCTGGACACTGTACTGACTGAGCCACCCAGCCCCCCCCCACCAAAGGTTTTATTTAAAAAATGAATCTGATGTTGTATGTTTCTGTGTACATGAAATGTCCACAATAGGCAAATCCCCAGAGACAGAAAGCAGATTGGTGTCTGTCAGGTTCTGGAGAAGGAGGGGTGGAGAGTGACTGCCTAGTACTACTAATGGGTACGGGATCTCCTTTGGGGGTGATGAAAATGTTCTGGAACCAGACAGAGGTAATCGGTCGCAAAACATTACGAACGTAGGAAACACCCACGAAGCGTACACTTTAAAATATTCGAAATGGTGAATTTCACGTCGTGTATATTTTACCACAAGAAAATAGGCTTGTAAATAAGTTAGTGAGAGCTGACGCTCTGGAACTGTCTCTGGAGCTAAGGAGGATAGTTCTACTCTGAGTGCCCCTGGGAAAAATTCAGAGAGGGCAGGTCAGGTTAAATGACAGAGAATGGGAGGGGCAGAAGGGGGAGTTGATGTGAACAAACTTAAGTATAAATGACATTTAGGGCCGAAGAGTCATGACGTCTGTGATTTACTACAGCTCTTTTAGGACGATAGGCGAAGGAAGTAGGCTAAGATGTCATCGGCAGTAAAGTCTCAGCAGTGGTACGTGAGTGGCAGCATTTCTCAAACTTGAGTGCCTGGCGGAACACCCGGAGGGCTGATGGGAACACAGGTCCTCGGGCCCCGGCACTTTGGGTTCTGCAGGCCCGGGGTGGCGTCCGAGAAGCTGCGTTTCTGGCACATCGCCACGCCATGCTGAGGTGCTGACGCTGCTGGTCTGGGGTCCAGATGCAGACCAGATGCCGCTGGTCTGCTGCATCAGACAACTGTCGTGACGTTTCTGTGGGCTGGAAATCCCTCACAACGAAAAGCCAAAAATCCATGTCCAGGGTGGGAGGGGGCTCCTGAGGGGGCAGGGCCTGAGGGGACCTGGGGGGGAGGAGGAGGACGTGGGTGGGAAGATGCTGAAGGTAGTTTGCCTCTGACCTGGATTTTCTCAGGGTGAGCCCGGGCGCTCAGGGGAATATACTCCATAGCTGCCTGTGCCGCCTCGTGGGTGGCCTGGGTCTCTGGGGAGTATGTGGCAGGGCCAGGCATGGGGGTGGGAATATCTGGGATGCTATAGGAGAGAAGCTGGCCCTGGGGAGCGGGGAAGCTGAGCTGGGGAGGGTAGAGGGGGGACCTGGGAGGTGAGAGACTGGCATTAGCACGGGGTCCAGACTGGGAGTGAGCAGGGAGCCCTCCAGGTTGGGGCTGCAGATGGGGAGGGGTCCTTGAAGTGGTTGACAAGGGGGGCTGGGGAGGAGTTAGAAGGCTCGCTCTGGGACGCAGGGCTGGACCGTGTTTGGGGAGATGCGTGTTTCCTCTTCGATAATGGGTTTGTAGAGTGGTGGTGGTGAACATTCTGGGCTGGTCAGGGCTGGGCATTCTGGTGGAAGGGGGTTTGCAGTATGGAGGCAGGAGTTGGGCTGGACGAGGCTCGTATTTGCTCCAATTTGGTTCCGAGACCTCCTGGGACAAGATTCTGGGCTGGCTGGGAGGAACAACCTACTCGCGGAAAAGCAGGTCCTTGGACGAGTAACTTCGTCTCTCTGTGCCTCAGTTTCCTCTTTGAAAAATGGGGATTATAATAACATCTACTTCCTGGGGTTACTATGGGGGATTAATGAGTTCCTATTCATTGCGAGTGAGTATTACCAGTTACCACTAAAGTACTTAGAACAAGCACCTGGCACATATGAGTGTTGATCACCACCATCATCACCATCATCACCATTATTATCACCACCATCACCATCACCATGATGACACTCCTTGTCTGCAACGTAAGGACAAAGTCAACCTACTGTGCAGGTCTCTTGGGAGCATTAAGTGACATATTATATGTCAAAGCCTTAGTGTGGTGTACCTGACACCTGAAAGTGCTCAAAAAATGGTCACTGTCACAGAGCGAGGAGAGAGCACAGGGTAGGGTGGGATGGGGCTGGGCGGGGTGTGAGAGCGGGGACAGGCTTGAGCAGAGAGAACTGAGGAGCTGAGGTTCCCATCTACACTCCCAGAGACGGCGAAGGACATTGCCCCACAAAGGGAACAGGATGGGCAAAGACCAAGAAGTTGGATGGTCAAGGGCTAAATGGGGAGCTCCTGTTTCTTTAGAACCTAATTCCCTCCCCCCTGTCCCCCTTTCACCCTATTCTAGCCACACTGGTCCTCAAACATTCCAGGGATGTTCCTGCCTCAGGGCCTTTGCACTTGCTGCCCCTTGCCTGGAATGCTCCTCCCGCAGACATCCACAGGTCTTATCCTCTGGCTTCAGTCAGGTCTTGGCTCTGTTGGCACCTTCTCAGCCGAGCCTTCCCTGACACCTTACCCAGTCCTTCCCCCACCCCCGCATGCCCTCCATAGCACTTATCACCTTATAACATGCCATATCATTTAAAAAAATTGAAGTGAAATTCACATAACTGAACCCCTTTACACGTGCAGTTCAGTGGCATTTTAGGACACTCACAGTGTGCAACTACCACCTCTAATTAGTTCCAGAACTTTTCGTCACCCCGGGAAGAATCCATGAACCCCCTGCCAATCACGCACCACCCCCACTTGCCTCCAGAGGTGCCTCCTCTGGCCCCGCTACCCCGCTTTCTGGCTCTGCCTGTTCTAGACATTTCACACAAGTGGAATCATACAACCAACAGGTGGCCTTTTGTGTCCGGCCTCTTTCACACGGGATCGATCAGCTTTCCAAGGTTGGTCCGTGTAGCGTCATACTGTCTCACTGACATTATGTGGCTGTCCCTTGCCGGCCACCTTCCTGCTGGAACACAAGCTCTATGAAGGCAGGGAATTTTGTCCGCCTTGCGCTAATGGATCTCGGGCCTGGCCCACGGTTTATGCTCAATAAATGCATCCTGAGTGTTGATTGCGTCCAGCCCTGGGGTCCCCTTCTCTGTGTTCTGTCTGAGCCTGGTCTCCCCGACTCTGAGGTGTCTGACGCCTCCCCCTCCCCCTCTGCCCATCTCCCACCCTCCACCCCTCCTCACCTGCAGATCTGGTTGTGCAGAAACCTCCTGTGGTTGGGCCTCCTTTTGGGGGGCCGGGTCCTCCGAGGGTGTAGGGCGCGCAGCACGTGGGCGGCTGCCCCACTCACGAAGGCACACAGCTCCCGAGGGCTGGGCTCAGAGCCCCCAGAGGCTGTGGGGGCCCCGGGGTGCATGGCTGGGGTGATCTAGAATAGCCCCTCCACAGTATCGCTGCTGGTCAGAAAGCTGCGTCCACATCTGAGGACAGAGGAGTAGCCGGGGCTGGGGGCTCGGGGCTGGGGAGGCAGACAGGAGGAGAGAGGGCTCTGGGCAGGGTAGGCCGACTCTGGCGGGGGGCCGCCGCTCTGGCTGGAGGAGACAGGGCCCCGAGAATTAGGGCAGGCCCTCCCTCCGGTGCCTCATCCCCACCTCCTGGAGGCTAGATGCTGAGCTTTGAGGAGCCCGTGGGTGGAGGCTGATATAGGAAGGTGAGGGGGGGCTTTATGTGTGCCCCCCAGGGGCCCAATTAGCACATAGCTGGACCTGGGATATGGGACAGGGCAGCATGGTGGGGGGCAGAGAAAGGCGCCTGGAGATAGCCAATTAAGCGGACAAAGGCCTCGTTAGGGAAGCGAGGCCAGGGGCTGAGTCAACCGGCAGCGATTAGCGTGGAGGACCTTTAATTGGAGGGGAGGGGAGGGGGCGGCAGGAGGCTTGGGTGCAGGCTGGGAGGGAGGGGGAGATGACCCCCCCGGAGGGCTGCCGGGAGCCTTCAGCTGTGGAGCCGAGGCTTGGGCGCCGACTCTGCCCACCTACCTCCAGACGCACCCGCCTGGGCCTCCCTGCCTCTCTGTGCCCCGGGCCCAACCTCCTGGGGAAACTGAGGCTCAGAGAGCGGGGCTTGCCTGTGCCCAAGGCCTCCAGCCAGCCGGAAGGGCTGGCTTCTGCGCAAGAGGGTTGTTCCCCAAACCCTGACCTTCCGCCAGAGCGGCTGGTGAGTAGGGGAGAGGGGAGGATACACGTGCTGGCCCAGCTGGTTGCTCAGGTGGGTGACGCTAGGGGACTGTTTTTGGCGCAGCTTGGCTGTGGCCGTGGGCGGGGAAGACAAAACATGGGTGTGTGCTTTCCCTTAAGGCGTTTTACTGAGGGACTGGGGGGCCCTTGGTATTCGGGGAGGCAGAGAACAGACTGGGGCATGGCGGGGTGGAGAGGCTGGCTCCGGCGGGGGGTGGGGGGGGTGGGGGTGGGAAGGGGGTCCTCTTGTCTCTGGAAGGGCGCTGGCCGGAGTGGGGGGGACCCTGGTCCGGGCCGGTGTGGGGATAGTGCTGCGGCGCTTGTTGTGAGGGGGCCGCGCGGAAGGTTCGCGTCGGGGGGCGTGCGGGTCACCTGTGGCTGCACACTCACACACACCCAGTGCCTCATAACCACGTGCACTGATTGTCTTGCACTCCTGGAGGTCAGAAGTCCGAGGCGGCTCTTACGAGCTGAAATCAAGGTGTTCCATCTGGAGGCGGCGGAGGGAGAATCCACCCGCCCCCTCCCCCCCCACCCCCCCACCCCCGTGACTTTTCCGGCTGCCAGAGGCACCCGAGACTTCTCCAGGCTCACGCTGCGAGTTGAGTGGCAGAGCCGGGACCCGGAGGTGGCTCAATGTGGGCCCGACAGCGTGTGTTTGCACGGCAGGTCTGCTGCAGGGCCAGCAGCAGGGGGTCAGCGCAGGGCTCCGACGGGGACCACCAGGCAGGCAGGCTGTGCCAGCAGCGGGCGGCCGCTTGGCCTCCCTCCTCAGTCTCTGTCTTGGCCTGGGCAAGTCGTGCGTGTGTGTTTGCCTGTGTGCGCACAGCCTGGACGCGCGTGTGGTGTTGTGGAATCGCCTGGAAGCTTTCCCGTCCTGTTACTTTCAGGCCCCGCGGGGAACGCAGAAGGTCGCTTGGCAAGGGGCTGTCAAGGGAGTGGACCCCCGGGTCTCTGGAGAATTGGAGGTCAGGGCTCAGGCTCAAGGACGGGCTGGCTCTGGCCTGGGGACGCGCCACCAGGGGGCGCCAACATCCCAGGCAGGGCCGGGAGGCCGTGCGGAAGCAGCCTCACCCTCACCCTTGGGCCCCCCTCCTCTTCTCTGGCGGTGGATAAGAGTCACCCACAGCTGGGGACTGGCTTCATCTGATGTTTGTTGAGGACCCGCCCTTCCCGCTATTACAAGGTATATACACAGGCTCCCTTCCCCTCGTCCCAGCCCTTGCAATTCGAGGCGGGTTATTTCATAAACATTTATTGAGCACCTACAGTAGACCGAGGATGTAGCAGTGAGCGAGACTAGCACAGTCTGTCCCTGGAGGAGTCTGGGAGTGAGATGCCGACAAACAAGAAAAGACCGGTTCAGGGTGTGCTGGACAGTAAGTTGGATGCTGGATGGGGGAAGCGTCCTGCTTCAGATGGAGAAGCCCTCTCTGAGAAGGTGACAATTGTCCTGCAACCTGAGCGGAAGAGGGGGCAGCCAGGAGCTTCCCAGGCAAAGGGCACAGGGCATGCAAAGGCCCTGAGGCAGGAGCAAGCTTGAATGAGGTGAGAGAGAGGGAAGGATAGGAGGAGGTGAAGTCAGAGAAGGGGCCAGGGGCCAGACCTGAAGGGCTTTGTAGGCCAAGTAGGAGTTGGGTTTTGAAGGTAAGGGTGACGAGGGCCGTGCTGAGTTCGATGTAGGGGTAGCGTCGAGACTTCAGGGCTCTGCCCAAAACTTCCTTTGCTGTCTTTACACCTAGAATGTGGAGACCCCACTCCTAAACCCCCCTCTAATATGGGGAGGGGGAAGCGAGAAGCTGAGATGTCAGGGCGAGGCCAGGAGCCCAGGCAAAACTTGTCTGTCCTTGCCCCCATTGTGCTCATCTCCCACTTCTCCACCTAGTCCCAGAGGGACTCTGGTTCCCTTAAAATTTATTGTGCAAGGGGCGCCTGGGTGGCTCAGTCGGTTAAGCGGCCGACTTCAGCTCAGGTCACGATCTCGCGGTCTGTGAGTTCGAGCCCCGCGTCGGGCTCTGTGCTGACGGCCTGGAGCCTGTTTCAGATGCTGTGTCTCCCTCTCTCTCTGCTCCTCCCCCGTTCATGCTCTGTCTCTCTCTGTCTCAAAAATAAATAACACGTAAAAAAAAATTAAAAAAAATAAAAATAAAATTTATTGTGAAAATGTACAGGTGGCAGGTTCCTGGTGTTTCCAAACCAGAACTCTGAGAGGCCAACACTATTATATTTATTTCCCATGTTTTCTTCTGAGAAGAGGGATGTTATGGGCTAAATTGTGTCTCCCCAAATTCATCCGTTGAAGTCCTAACCCCCATATCTCAAAATGTGACTGTGTTCAGAAATAAGGTCTTTATTTTTAAAAAATGTTTATTTTTGAGAGAGAGAGAGGTGGAGAGGGGCAGGGAGAGAGGGAGACAGAATCTGAAGCAGGCTCCAGGCTCTGAGCTGTCAGCACAGAGCCGGACGCGGGGCTCAAACTCACAGACTGTGAGATCATGACCTGAGCTGAAGTCGGACACTTAACCGACTGAGCCACCCAGGTGCCCCAGAGATAAGGTCTTTAAAGAGGTGATTAAGTTAAAATGAAGTCATATGTCTGAGCCTAATCCAATTTGCCTGGTGTCCTTATAAGAAGAGGAGATTTGGATACAGACAGGTGCAGGTAGACCATGTGAAGACACGAGGAGAAGACAGATGTCTACAAGCCAAGGACAGAGGCCTCAGGAGAAACCAACCCTGCCCACACCTTGATCTTGGACTTCTAGTCTCTAGAAACGTAAGAAAATAAATTTCTGTTGCTTAAGCCACCCAGCCTGTGGGACTTTGTTAGGGTGGCCTTAGCAAAGTAACACAGAAGTGTATTAGTTATCTATGCTGTGTAACAAACCCCCACAAATACCATGGCATGAAACAGTGTATACTAATTTTCTCCCAGTTTGCATGGGTCAGGAGTCCAGGCACCACGGCTCACTGGGTCCTCTGCTCAGGGCCTCTCGAGGCTGCAATCAAGATGTAGGCGGGGGCTGCAGTCTCATCTGGGGTTCGGGTCCTCTTCTAGGCTCACATGGAAGTATTCATTTCCTCACATCTATAGAATTCGTGGAGGTGGATGGCTTCAAGGCCAGCAGGAAAATCACTGATGTTTCGCATCTCTGACTTCTAGACCCAGTTTTCAAAAGCTTGCCTGATTATATCAGGCCCACCCAGAACAACCTTCCCGTGTTAGGGTTCTTCGGGGAAGCAAAACTAATAGGATCCATATCTACCTGTATCTATATCATCTATAGCTATATCTATAGCTATCTGTATCTATTCTATCTATACATACAGTCAGAGACACACAGAGATGTTATATATATTTTATATATAAAGAGATTTACTATAAGGTATTGGCTTGTGCCATTATGGAGGCTGAGAAGTCCCATGATCTGCCATCAGTGTGCTGGAGCCCAGGAAAGCCAGTGGTGTGGTTCCAAGTCTTAAGAACCAGACAGTCCATGGTGTGGATCCCAGGGTGGGTCTGAAGGTCTGAGAACCAGAAGCGCAGAGGGCCGGCAAAGATCAACGCTCCGGGCTCAGTCAGGTAGAGAGGGAATCCAACCTTCCTTCCGCCCTTTTGCTCTAGTCAGGACCCCCGTGGATTGGGTGATGCCCGCCCACCCTGGGGAGGGCCGTTGGCTTCACTCAGTCTACTTATGCAAATGCTAATCTCTTCCGGAAACACCTTGGCAGACACGCCCAGAAATCGTGTTTCACCAGGTACCTGGGCATCCTGTGGTTCAGTTGGTGGACACGTAAGATTAATCATTACGTTTCCTTTTGATTAACATCAGCTGATGGGGAGCCTTGATTGCACTTGCCCAAATCCCTTCACCTTTGCCAAATCACATAACCTATCGCAGGAGTGCCATCCATCAGGTCCGCAGGCCACCTGAAGAAAAGGCACTTGGTGTACAAGGACATGGGTCATTGGGGATCATCACGGAAAGTGGCGGCCACTCCCGGGGAGGGCAGTTAGTGTGTATCTGTCTCTGGCCACATTTCTGTACTTAAAACAGATGAATCTGTTTTCTTTCCTTTTTACTTTTATTTTTTTTTAAGTTTATTTATTTATTTTGAGAGAGACAGGGACAGCGCGAGTGGGGGAGGGGCAGAGAGAGGGAGACAGAGATTCCCAAGCAGGCCCCCTCTGCCAGCGCAGAGCCTGGTGCGGGGCTGGAACTCACCAAACCGTGAGATCATGACCTGAGCCGAAACCCGCAGTCAGGCGCTTAACTGACTGAGCCACCCAGGCACCCCAGGAATCTGTTTTCTAGGTACAGATGGGACTGTGTGACCTGGTGTCAGCCCTGGTTCCCCCAGGGATGGGGGGGGAGGCTCCTCTGGCTCCCATGCACTGGGCCATGACCACACATGTGGGGACCTGCCAGATAGGGCTTGGATTGGGGGGGGGGGGGTAGACTCTGGGGCTGGAGACAACCTCAGTAAATCACTTCCGGGTTACAGGAATCACTTCCTGGCTATAGGATGTTTCATCACTTCCTGCATATAGGATGTATATCACTTCCTGGTCCTGTGTCTGGCCAAGAGACTTTAGAGGGCCTCTATTTGCCACCCCCTCCTCTCACCGCCCCCCCCCCCCCCCCCGCATTGAAGTGAGGATAACACCCCTTCCCTGGAAAGAGGCCCATTCGGGCAGGGCTGGCTGGGCACCCATGGGAGCCACAAAAGATGTCAGAAAGGAGCATCCTTAGTCTGTGGGAGAAACAGGCCAGCCCTCTTGGCTCCTGCCCACACCCCAGCCCCCCTGCTTAAAGTGCATCTCTGCTCTCTTCCTGCACTAGGGTGAAAATGGATATTTTACATTGAGTCTTTGGCCCTGGGAATCCTGTCTTTGGTCCAGATACCACCTGTTGTGCGTCAGGGGGAGACCGGTGCTCCAGGACACCTCCCACCCCAGCCCCTAATCCTCTCCTCTCTGAGCGCAGGTGGCGCCATTACCAAGGCAACGGACTGAATGGCCAGAACCACGATCCAGTGTCCACTCAGCCCAACACCGCACACCTTCTCCTTCCAGAGGGAAGGGATGTGGGTTGGAGCGCTTAAGCATGTGGGGACCAGGAGCATTGGTGCGGGCACAGCGAGTGGGGCCTGAGCCTTTCCCCACCCTGTGATCAAAAAGACTCTGGTCCTTGTTGGGCCACCTTGGAGCTGGACTGTTCCAGAAGCCCAGGACACACCTCCCACCACCCACAGTATGGCTGGCAGGGTTGGTTGGGGGGGGGGGGGCGTCTAGTGTGAGGAAGAGGGAAAGGTCCAGGTTCCCCACTTACTTCCAGGGTTTCTCTTCTCCTTTGACTACCAGTGAGGGTGGGGCTGCCTTTCTCTGGAAGTGTGTGTATGTGTCGCCCTTATCAATTTTTTTTTGGCTGACAGCAATAGGATGGGGATAGAGAGGGACAACCCCCCATGCACACAGGCCTTTGGGGCACGAGTAATAGCCTAGGTCCCTGGGAAGGGTCAGGTAGGTTTGGGCTGCCTTCAAAGCCTGCAGTCCCCACTCCCAGCTCTGTCCTCTGGGATGAATGGTTCATCTGGCTGGCCAGGTGGGGGAGAGGGGTTCAGAGGGACTGGGCTGGATAAGATGCCTGATCTAGTTGGACGGGGCTAGTATCCCCTGGAGAGAAGAAGGTGGAAGTCAGGGACAGGGGCGCTGCTAACCACCCTACGGTGCACAGGACGGCCCTCAAAACAAAGAACAATCTGGCCCAAGCGTCACTAGTGTCAAGGCTGAGAGACTGTTGGGTGACATGCAGAAGTCACCAAGGCTGAAGCCATGGTGGGGTGACTTGGAAAGGAGGGAGAGGGGATCCGGGACAACTCAGTGGTTCCCTAAGCCCCCAGGCCTCCAAGGAGCAAGCACAGCAGGGTCCAGCTTCCCGGGACAACCGCACACTCCCGGGAACTGCGTGCACGTGGGACCTCTGCGGGGTGGGGGTGTGGGTGTGAACAGAAGCCCTGCGGGCCTCAGTTTCCCCGGCAGGTAAATTTTAGAGATCCAGGGACTGGGCGTGGCGGTCAGGCCAGGAATGACCACACCCCTGATGGGCTAGGCCCGTTCGGAAACCGCGCAGCTGGAGAGCGATTCTAGGACAGACGAGAGGGAATCGGTAGTAAAAAACGGGGAACGTGTGGGGCGCCTGGGTGGCGCAGTCGGTTAAGCGTCCGACTTCAGCCAGGTCACGATCTCACGGTCCGTGGGTTTGAGCCCCGCGTCGGGCTCTGGGCTGCTGGCTCAGAGCCTGGAGCCTGTTTCGGATTCTGTGTCTCCCTCTCTCTCTGCCCCTCCCCCGTTCATGCTCTGTCTTTCTCTGTCCCAATAATAAGTAAAAAAAAAAAAAAAAAAAAAAAAACGGGGAACGTGAGACCCCGCCTCCGGGCGGGTCTTCCCGGGCCTTGGGCCAACTTCGGACACAGCCGGAACGACCGGGCCGTCGAGGTCCGGGGAGGACTACAACTCCCACGATGCCGTGCGCCGCCGGCGCCGGGGAGCGAGCGACGGCCGCAGGCTAGCGGGAGGGGTGGGGCGGGGCCTCGGCGCACGTGGCGTCGTGACGCGCCGACGGCGACGTCGGGGTTTGTGTGCGCGAGAGGCTGCCGATAAAGGTTGGGTGCCTCGCGCCGGGGGCTGTTGGGAGGGAGCGCGCCCCCGCCCCCCTCCCACGCCCCCACCCCTCTCCCGCCGCTGCCGGGGCCCCGTCTTCCCGTCGGCCCCCGCGGGAAGGCCCTAGGTCTCTCCCGCTCATTCCCCGGGTCGGGGCCGCAGGTGAGAGACCGGAGGGGTGGGGGTGGGGGGGAGGGACCGGAGGGCGGAGACGTTGGGGAAATGGGGAGCGTGAAACCGGAAGGGATGCCTTAAAGGGAAGGGCGCTACTTCACCTCCGATTTTTGTCCACTAGGCCGGCTCCTCCCTCTTAAAGGGCAAGGGGCTGCTTTTCAGGGGGGCGGGGCAGGTTCTGCAGTTCCCCGCAGCTTCCCGCTTTTTATTCTCTGAGGAAGGATTATCTCGCGAAGGAGCACTGGCAGTGCCCCAAACTTTGAAGGAAGAGCCTCTGAGTCCCGGTGGCTTCCAACCAGACACTAGCTTAGCTCAACAAAGGTGGAGATTGGTGTGCCCTAGGAGCACCCTCTTAAAGGGGAAGTCGGGCCTGATGGAAGGGTGTGGTCCGGCCTTTTGAAGGGGATGCTCTTTATTGGACTAGATGGGTCCAGCTCTTCCAGAGAGCCGATGGCTCCTGTCTGAGGCGTGCTGGGCCTTCCGAAAGGCACGTGCAGCTTCCTGGGATAATTAGTGTCTTAAAGGACTTGCTTACATTTTAAAGAGGATGTTCATCTTGTTTTTTTTTTTTTTTTTAACTTTTTTTAACATTTATTTTTGAGAGAGATTGACGCAGAGAGTGAGCGGAGGAGGGGCAGAGAGAGAGGGACACGGAGAATTTGAAGCAGGCTCCAGACTCGGAGCTGTCAGCACAGAGCCCCACATGGGGCGCAAACTCAACGCAAGATCATGACCTGAGCCGAAGTTGGACGCTTAACCGACTGAGCCCCCCCCCAGGCGCCCCGAGGATGCTAACTCGTCTTTTTTTTAAGAGAATCTTTATAGCCTGTCCAGAGGGGATGCCCAGCCCTTTTACATTCAAGATGTGTGCTCACTCTGTGCCAGACGTTATTTTAGGCTCTGGGGTGCAACAGTGATTGAGATGCCACTAACATTTAGAGGGGAGTGGCTAGGGATGCTGCTAAACACTGTGCAGTGCTTGCGACTGGTCCCTCGGCACTGGTCCAGCCCCAGATCGCAACAGTGCTGAGGCTGGGAAACCCTGCTTAAAAGCAGGTTAGAAGGTGCTGAGTGCTAGAGAGAACAACAGAAAGAGGGGAAAGAGAACGGGGAGTGTTGCAAGGGGTTGCAGATGTAGGTCCGGTGCAGGGAATGTCTCCCTGAAGCGACCTGTCAGCAAGGACACTGTCGGGAAGGGGCTCCAGGCGCCGGCTAGATGGTGTGGGGGTCTGAGAGGCTAGAGGAGGTCAGGGAGGGGAGGAGGCTGTGGGCACGTATGAGATGTATCTCCTCTGAAATGGGAGCTGTAGAAGCTTGTGGCACGTTCCCTGCAGCCTCTGTGTTGGGAACATACCAGAGGTAGGAAAGGAAGAGGGGTGGAAGCAGGGAGATCTGTTTGGGGAGACTGTTGCAGCTGTCCAGGAGGGACACGTTGGTGCCCTGGACAAAGGTGACAATGAGGGGCTTGGAGAGAAGTGGCCAGGTTCCAAATATGTCCCTGCTGGAACAAGGGAACCGGCTGACGGATTGGTCATAGACGGTGAGAGAACGAGAGGGCGGTGAGGAAGAATAGAGGGGTTTTCAGGGATGGAGAAGATTGTGGGTGAAGAAGGGAGAAAGCAGGAGCAAAAAAGAAAAAGATTTGGGGCATGTTAAGTGTGAGTTGTCTGCTAGGCGTCCCTATGACAACTGTAGCAGGGTTTGGAGTTCAGAGGAGAGGTGTCAGATCTGCATTTTGGAGTCCTTCTGTTTAGACGGAGATCCTGAGGGTGAGTGAGGGCTCCCAGGGACAGAGTGTGGATGAAGAAGGAGTCCAAGGGTCGGCAGAGCCCTGGGCTCTCCCACATTCACAAGTCAGGGAGACGAGAGGGAACCAGTGCCCGAAAGCGAGGAGAGTGGCTTAAGGAGGGAGGGACCCCGTAGGGATGAGGAGGGGCCATGGAATTTAGCACCAGGGAGGCCATGAATGGAGTGGAGGGTCTGATGGTGGGTTTGAGATGGGGGAAAGAGCATGTATTGACCGCACGTTTGAGTTGCTTTGCTGCAAAGGGGATGGGGAGAAATAAAGCCATAGCTAGAGGCAGTAGTGGGGTGAAGGCTTTTTTATATTTTTAATTTTTTAATGTTATTTTTGAGAGAGAGGGAGAGAGCATGAGTGGAGGCAGGACGGAGCATTCTTTGCTGTGCTGGGCCGTCCACGCACTGTAGGGCGTCGACCAGTATCCTGGTGCCCCCCTCGCTAGGTGCCAGGAGCACCGGCCCCTCCAGTCGTGACAACTTAGCGTCTGCAGGCTCTGCCAGATGTCCCCCTGGTGTGGAGAGTCGATCTGCTTGAGAATCCCCGCTACAGTGGTTGGGATTGGCGACATTCTCGTCTGACTGCATGTATGTTTTCAGTGACCAGATCAATGGCAGGATCACCTGCTAAAAGCAGGAGGGGAGAGGAGAGGTTTGAGGGGAACAGAAACATGTCTGAGTACCACCTGTTGGGTGGGAGTGAACGGCCTAGAAAAATGCAGGTATGAGGCAGTGCCGGGAACTTGGAGATTGGTGGGCATGAGTGCAGAGAGAGACCCAGACTAGGGGCGCCTGGCTGGCTCCGTGGTAAAGCATGTGACTCCTGGCCTCAGAGTTGTCAGTTCGGGCCCCATGCTGGGTGTGGAAGTTACTTAAAAAAAAAAAAAAAACAACACTTTTTTTTTTTTTTTTAAAGGGAGACCGAAGGCAGGCGGGAAGCGAGGAGGTGGATGGGGGTGGAAGGGGCAGCGTGGCTATGGATCTGGTGGAGTCTAGGGATTTTCGATTAATGTGCCAGAGGAAATAGGCAAGCAGCGGTGGGGGGTGGAGTGTGGAATGCTCGAAGGGGCTCTAGTTACAGTGGCTGGGAACTGGCGTTGAAGCAGGGTGGACGATGAGCTCCTCAGAGGGAGCGGGCTCAAGCATGAGAAGCCGCGGTGCTAGAGAGAGCCCAGGCCATCCTCAGGGACAGTGTCCTGTCTTTAGAGGGGAGGAGCTTGGCCCTAAAGGACGTGCTTGGCCTCCTAAAGACCACGCCCGGCCTTCTCACACTTGTCCACCTCCTGGCGGGGATGGCCAGCATGCTGTGGCCGTGAGCACTCCTCCCAGTTTGCCAGAAGTTTCTGCGTTAGCACCTAAGGTCTTGCTTTGGCGCAGCCCTAGTCCTCAGGGAGGCGTCCTGCCGCGCGCCTGGGCCGGGACGCACCCTCTGCCGCTTCCAGGGCGAACGTGTGCGTCCGGGTTGAGAGGACCGGTGTTGGGGCGGAGGTGGGGCGGGGTCCCGCCTTCCCCTGACGCCGAGTCCCCCACCAGGTGTGATGGTCGGCTCCCACGCGGACATGGCGCCCGCCTCCACCTCCGAGGGGCCGGCGGAGAAGCCGGGCCCCGCGGCCGCCGCCCCGACGGCCCAGTACGAGTGCGGGGAGTGCGGCAAGTCGTTCCGGTGGTCGTCCCGGCTCCTCCACCACCAGCGCACGCACACCGGCGAGCGGCCCTACAAGTGCCCCGAGTGCCCCAAGGCCTTCAAGGGCTCCTCGGCCCTGCTCTACCACCAGCGGGGCCACACGGGCGAGCGGCCCTACCCGTGCCCCGACTGCCCCAAGGCCTTCAAGCGCTCGTCGCTGCTGCAGATCCACCGCACTGCACACCCCTGCGGGCCTTCACCTGCGGCCAGTGCGGCCTGGCCTTCAAGTGGTCGTCGCACTACCAGTACCACCTGCGGCAGCACACGGGCGAGCGGCCCTACCCGTGCCCCGACTGCCCCAAGGCCTTCAAGAACTCGTCCAGCCTGCGGCGCCACCGGCACGTGCACACGGGCGAGCGGCCCTACACCTGCGGCGTCTGCGGCAAGAGCTTCACCCAGAGCACCAACCTGCGGCAGCACCAGCGCGTGCACACGGGCGAGCGGCCCTTCCGCTGCCCGCTCTGCCCCAAGACCTTCACGCACTCGTCCAACCTGCTGCTGCACCAGCGCACCCACGGGGCGGCCGCCGCCGCCGCCGCCCCGCCGCAGCACGAGCCCGGCGCCAAGGTCTTGGTGTCCGACGCCTACCTGCACGCGCCCGCGCCCGCGCCGCCCCCGCCCCCCGCGCCCCCGCCCGTGGTGCCCGAGCTCTTCCTGGCCGCGGCAGAGACCACGGTGGAGCTGGTGTACCGCTGCGACGGCTGCGAGCTGGGCTTCGGCAGCGAGGAGCTGCTCTTGGAGCACCGGCCCTGCCCGGGGCCCGAGGCGGCGACGCCGCCCCGGGACGGGCAGGCCACCGCGGCGCCCAAGGCGGACGCTGCCCCGCCGCCCTCGCGGTCCCCCCGCCCCTCCTCCGCAGCCCCGCCTGCCGCCGCCCGCCGCCCGGTCTTCGCCTGCCTCCCGTGCGGGAAGTCCTTCCGACGGTGGCCGGCCTCTCCCCGCCACCAGCACAGCCACGGGGCGGCCGGTGGGCAGGCGTTCCGCTGCGGCAGCTGCGACGGCGCCTTCCCGCAGCTGGCCAGCCTCCTGGCGCACCAGCAGTGCCACGTGGAAGAGGCGGCCGCGGGGCGCCCGCCCCCCCAGGCGGAGGCCGCCGAGGTCACCTGCCCCCAGGAGCCCTTGGCCCCGGCCGCCGCCGCCGCCCCTGCCGCGCCGGCGCCCGCGCCCGCGCCCGCGCCGGCTTGTGCCGAGCGGCCCTACAAATGCGCCGAGTGCGGCAAGGCCTTCAAGGGCTCCTCGGGGCTGCGCTACCACCTCCGGGACCACACGGGCGAGCGGCCCTACCAGTGCGGCGAGTGCGGCAAGGCCTTCAAGCGCTCGTCGCTGCTCGCCATCCACCAGCGCGTGCACACCGGCCTGCGGGCCTTCACCTGCGGCCAGTGCGGCCTCACCTTCAAGTGGTCGTCGCACTACCAGTACCACCTGCGGCTGCACTCGGGCGAGCGGCCGTACGCCTGCGGGGAGTGCGGCAAGGCCTTCCGCAACACGTCGTGCCTGCGGCGCCACCGGCACGTGCACACGGGCGAGCGGCCGCACGCCTGCGGCGTCTGCGGCAAGAGCTTCGCCAGACCTCCAACCGCGGCAGCACCAGCGCGTGCACACGGGCGAGCGGCCCTTCCGCTGCCCGCTCTGCCCCAAGACCTTCACGCACTCGTCCAACCTGCTGCTGCACCAGCGCACCCACTCGGCCGAGCGCCCCTTCGCCTGCCCCATCTGCGGCCGCAGCTTTGTCATGGCCGCCTACCTGCAGCGGCACCTGAGGACGCACGCCCCGGCCCCCGCGGCCCCCGCCGCCGGCTCGCAGCCCCCCGCCCCGCCGGCCGCCGCTCCGGCCCCGTCTGCCACCCAGGACGTCCACGTTCTCCCCCACCTCCAGGCCACGCTCTCCCTCGAGGTGGCCGGGGCCCGCCCAGGCCCCGCCCCCGGGTCAGGCAGCCCCCAACTCCCAGACGTTTCTCCTGGTGCAGACCGCCCAGGGCCTCCAGCTCATCCCCAGCAGCGTCCAGCCCCCCGCGCCCCCGCCCCCGCCCTCTCTCCCGCCAAGCTCACTGCTGTGCCCTCCTCGGCACTGCGGCGGGGAGCGGCCGTGCAGGCAGGGCCCACGGGCAGCTGGGAAATCTGGGCAGGGGCCTGGAGTCGTATGGCTGCCAGGTCCTGGGGGACTAGGGGTTCAGGGAGGGGCCAACGCAGGGGCCAGCGGGGGAGGGCAGAGCCTCATCGTCCTGCAGAATGTGGGGGTGGGGAGGCAGGGGCACAGGAAGTGAGCGGGGTCCAGCTCCAGCCCCTCCGGCCAGCCCCGGAGGTGACCACGGTCCAGCTCCAGCCGGCCCAGGAGGTGACCACGGTCCAGCTCCAGCCGGCCCAGGAGGTGACCACGGTCCAGCTCCAGCCTGTGGCAGGCCAGCTGTCCGATCCCAGCGGGCAGCTGTGACCACGAGGCCCCCAATCTGCTGGTGGTTCAGAGCGGTGCGGCCGAGATTTGCTGCCGGTCCCGGCCCTGGGGAGCCAGTGACGGTGAGGCCGGTACTGGTGTCGTCCAGGACGTGCTCTTTGAGACGCTGCAGACGGACGAGGGCTTGCAGAGCGTCCTGGTGCTGAGCGGGCAGATGGGGAGCAGACCCAGCTGTGTGTGCAGGAGGTCGAGACGCTACCCCCTGGGCTGGCTGAGCCACCTGCCCCTGGTCCGCCGGGACAGAAACTGCTCATCATCCGCAGTGCTCCCGCCGCTGAACTGCTGGAGAATAGCAGTGGTGGGGGAGGCGGTGCCACGCTGCAGCTGCTGGCCCCACCCCCACCTGGCCAAGCCTCTGTCCCAGTGGGCATCTCCGCGGCTCCCGCCTCCCAGATGGTACAAGTGGTACCCACCGGCACTGCACCTGGGGGCATGGCCCCGCAGGCCCTCCCCTCCATCCAGATTGTCCAGACTCTGCCCGCAGTCCAGCTGGTGCACACGTTTTGAGTAGAACCACTGCTATCTCTTCTTGCCCCACACAGAGACCCGGACTCACTGCTTGGGCTGGGCTGGGGGGGGGGAGCTGCAGGCTGGGCTTGCTAATAAAGACCAGAATCTCCTCCCCTGTGTTTTGTTTTCTTGGCGATGGGTGGGATGAGGGGGGAATGTCGTGGTCATAGCCACCGCTTGGGAGCTCAGAGTCTTGTAGCTTTTGCTTCCTGGCTCCCAGGTGACTGACTGCGATTTGGGGCCAGCCACTTCTATGTGAGGTTCTGTTCGTCCTTTTAAAAAGATGCAGTGGGGGGCGCCTGGGTGGCTCAGTCGGTTGGGCGTCCGACTTCGGCTCAGGTCATGATCTCACGGTCGGTGAGTTCGATCCCGCATCGGGCTCTGTGCTCACAGCTCAGAGCCTGGAGCCTGCTTCAGATTCTGTGTCTCCCTCTCTCGCTGCCCCTCCTCCGCTCTGTCTCTGTGTCTGTCTCTCAAGTAAACATTAAAAGAAAGTAAAAAGATGCAGTGGTCGCCATAGTGGGGAAGCATTAGAGTCTAGAATCCTGGTTCTGTTTGTTCGCTGTAAGTCACCCCACCGCTCCCCTCATCTGAAAGAATGGGTGGCTGGGAGTCCTTATCCCGAAGGTCCTCCCAGAGAGCCCAGGTGGGCTGGGGTGGAGGTTCCTGGGCGGGTTCTCTGGGAGCTGGTGGGCCCAGGATGCGGCCCCTCCCTCGAAGGCCCCGGAGCCAACGAGAACTAATCCGCTCCCATCACCGCCCCCCCCCCCCCCCCCCCCTGTCCCCCACGCTCGGCTCTCCGCTTGTTTAGCAACCAGGGAAGGTCGGGAAGAGACCTTGCGCTCCTCCTCTGCGGGCCGGGTAAGTACCTTGCCCGCCGGGACCCGCCTGCGGCTGCCCCTGTCTCCGCCCCCTACCCCACCCCCGGCGGGGTCGCCGCGTCCAGCTCTGGTCCCTCCCGGCCCCCCCCCCCCCCCCCCCGCGCAGAATCCTGCCTGGACGCTTGGCAACCGTTGCTAAGGCCGAGTGCAGGCCCCGCCCCCACTGTGCGCGAGCTTGACGTCACTTCCGCAGGCGACCCCTTCCCGACCCTGCCGCCCCCACACCTAGTGGGAAGATTGCAGCCACCTGCGGAGGTTCTTGCGGGCCTGCTCCTGCGGCGCGGGTCGGGGACGACTGTGGGGCAGGGAACGGGGTCCATGCCCTGGCTGGGGCGGGGGGCGGTGTTCCGCCGACTCCCCAGGGCAGTCCCTGAGTCTGGGAGCGAGCCCCGGCTTGCAGGGTGCTGACGTCCGCGGGGCGTTTAGGGGGAACCGATTGAGCACCGCGGCGGGCGGGGGCGAGGGCCGGGAGACTTGACAAAGGTCGCCGTGTGGAGGGTGAATCCCGAGCTGCGCTCGCTTGGGGGCCCCGAGCGTTCCCAGTGTCCTGATCTGGGACACGCTGCTGCGGGTCCCCTTCCCTGGGGCGCGGTGGGGACCAGAGGTGCCCTTCAGTGACCTGCTTGTTTTCACCAGGTGCACGCCTGCTCCCTTCGGGGGCGCGGGAGCCTGGGGGCTGCCATGGCCCCCAGCCACCTGTCCGTGCGGGAGATGAGGGAAGATGAGAAACCCCTGGTGCTGGAGATGCTGAAGGTGAGGACTGGCGCGAGGTGGGGGGCGGGGGGGGGGGGCTCGGCGGCGGCATTGGGGCGTCTTCAGCCACCTGCCTGAGCCAGCCCGGACTCCTGGGAAGGGATCTCTTCCTCCTAAGCGGCTTCTTGGCTCGGTCCCTTTTTCTAGTGCCTTCTTCCTACCCTTAGGGTCAGAAAGGTTTTCACAGCTGGAGGGCCGTGGGGCGACCCTGGCACAATTGCCTCCTGGTCTCAGACTTTGAGTCTGCCCTGCACCAGCCCGCGGAGCCCGTCCTCCTGCCCACACTCTGCAGAGCAGAGCCCTGGGGCCCCCGCCTGGGACCGCATCTCTTCCCTCTCCCAGTCCTGCCGCCCGCGCCTGCTCGGAACTGGGCTGTCCTCTGTCCTGTTCAAGGCCTCCGCCTTCCCTGAGCCTCACACCTGCAGCCCCCCCCTGAACTGGGCGTCCCCCAAGCTCCTGATGCACTCACTCGTCGCTCCGGGTGCCGGGAGCAGATTGTGTCCTGTCCCCTGCCTGCTCCTTGGCTGCAGGGCCCTTGCCCATCTGGGGGCCCCTGCCCCCAGTGCCCGGCACTGTCCGCTCCCTCTCTTTTTCCCTGTGTCTCTTGCCACCGGGCCTCCCTCCTCTGACTGCTCCTTCTGCCCACAGGCTGGCGTGAAGGACCCGAGAACCGCGTGCCTTGCACGCCCTGACACGGCCACCAGCCCTGCTCCTCCTGGCCGCGGCCAGCAGTGGCCTGCGCTTCGTCCTGGCCTCCTTCGCCCTGGCCCTTCTCCTGCCCGTGTTCCTGGCCGTGGCGGCCATGAGCTGGGCCTGCGGGCCCGATGGGGCTCACTGCCCCCACCAGGCGGCCTGGGGGCCCGTGGGTGGCAGTGCGCAGCTCGGTGACGTGTGTGGGGTGCTGGCCCTGCCCCAGGCTCCGGTGCTGGGGACGGGGCCCGGGTCACCCGCCTCTCCGTCTCTCGCTGGCACCGCCGTCGAGGTGTGGGCAGGCGGCTGCTGGCCTTTGCCGAGTCCCGGGCTCGAGCCTGGGCGGAGGCATGGGGGAGCCCCGGCCCGCTCGTGGTCCCAGTGGCTGTGGCAGCTTGGGGCGTGGCAGGGATGCTGGAGGGGTGCGGCTACCAGGCTGAGGGCAGCTGGGGCTGCATGGGTTTACACGCTTGTAAGAGAGTTCAGCAAGGACCTGTGACCGGAGCCAGCCGGGAGGGAGATCACTTCTCGAGCACTCACCGTGTGCAGGTCCTCCCTGTGTGAACCCCCAGCCCCCTGGGGCCCACAAACAGGCCTGCAGAGGGCCAGTCGCCCTGCTGCAGGCTGATGTCTGTGTGTAGTGCGTGAACTTCTCAGAGAGGTCAACCTGTGCGGGGGTTTTTGCGCACCGAGAAATCTCGTCTGTCCGCAAAGGCGGCCCCCTTTGTGGTACGGGCCTGGGAGAGATGTGCGGGGAGGAGGAGAGGGGGCCGGACGAGCGTGCCCGCCTCTGTGGGTTAAGACTTGGGGCGGGGGCACCCCAAATGGGGGACACAGCCCTCCTGGGAACGGGGTGGAGTGCGATGGCTGCAGGGGATGAACAGAGCCTCTGCAGGGGAGGGTCATCGGCCTAGAGAGGCCTGGGCAGGGGCGGGGTGGGCGCGGGTGGCGCAGGGCTGCCCGAGGCGGGCCCCTCCCGGGAAGGTGAGCCGAGAGGAGCGGCCAGACCCATCTGGATTTTTACACCCGATTGTTAATAAAGCCTGGTCTCGCTCTCTCTGATGCCTTTTCCAGTCCGTCTCTGCACACCACCCCCCTCCTTCTGTCTGGCTTCTGCTTTTCCCTGAGTTGACATTAATTGTTGCTGGGGTGCTGGACGGGGAGAAGGGGCGGCGATGAGCTCACGGCAGCCCCACTCCCTGCCAGCCTCTGACTCACGCTCCCCATTACCGAATTTTTTCCGCCTCACAGCCGCCTGGTGCAGAGAGAGGGGGGCGGGGGGAGCGTGTGTGTGTGTGTGTGTGTGTGTGTGTGTGTGTGTGGCGGCCCCCTCCCTCAGCCAAGACTGGACCCCTAGTCCTTCGGCCCGCCCCCACCCCCAGCTCCCTGGAGTTCAACCACAGCTCCCACAGACAGGGGATCAAAGAGTTTGCATTGAACCCCATGGGGGGGGGGCAGACGGGGGGTTCTGTCTCCTTTTCCAATCAGGAAGTCCTTCCTGGTGTCTGGCTGCAAGCCTTCTTGCTGCTGAACCATGAGCCCCAGATGTACCGGGTCCCCCCAGCCCAGCTGCTATTTTGAATCCGCTCCCAGTCCGCTCCCTCCTGGTCTCCCCGTGCTCCCTGCTGGACAAGAGAGGAGCAGATGGGTGGGTGCTGGTGCGTGCCCCCCCCCCCCCCCGTCAGGTCCCTTTCCTGAGCATCTCTAGGCACAGCGGGGCGCCTGGCCTGGAGTCTCCGGCTCCCAGTGGGAGTTTGCAGTAGGACACCCTCGCTCCCCGCCGCCACCCCCCTCCTCGCCAGGCCCAGCTGCCGGCCAGCCCCCTCCCTCCCCCCACTCCTGTCCCCTGCTGCCGCTGCAGCCTCGGCAGGCAGCCTCTCTTCCTTCTGCAAGCGTCCAGCCCCTGCCTGCTCCTCCCCGTCCGGGCGCCTCAGGCAGGCGCTCCCCTCGCTCCCGCCCTCCCTCTCTCCTTCCCTCCCTCCGGTGGCCGCAGCCTCCTCCCCTCTCCAGCTTGCGTCCCCTTTCACCCCGTCCCTGCCTTGGAGTCTGCAAACATGAGGGTCTTGGCCTGCCTTATCGGTGAGTGACCCCTTCTCCTTGGGGACTCGGACCTCTGACCCCTGAGCTCATCCACTTGAACGACTCAGACTTCCGGACCCTGTCTCTGGTGCTCGGATAAGGGACATCTGTTCTCCTTGCCTGATCCCCCGAGGGACCCAGCCTTCTGCACAGCCAGCCCTACCCTCTTAGGACCCCAGGGACCTACCCTCCTCCCCCCCGCCGGCCCTGACCCTGGGGGTGGGGGTCACCCACCATTTGACCTTAGCCAGGCCCCTGGGGGAGCACAAAGCCTGGCTCCCAGCCCTGACCTGAGGCTGTGGGCCCCGCCCTCTCAGGACCTGAGTCTTGCCCAGCCCTCTACCCAGAGTCCTGCCTCACAGTAGTGGGGTTTTTGGTTCAGAGGTGTGTACATTCTGTGTGTGTGTGTGTGTGTGTGTGTGTGTGTGTGTGTGCGCGCGCGCACGTGCGTTGGGGTATTTAAGACGAGGGGTCTGCACTGAGAAAGCACCCCTTCAGGCCTGCCCTCCTCTACCCTACCCCTCCACCCCCCTTCCAGCAGCTCTGATGGGATCCAGGCTGTTGGTAAGTGGCCCTGAGCACGGCTGCCTGACCTTGCACACTTGCAACCCACCCCTGCCCAGCCTCACCCTCCACTGCAAACCTGGCTGCCCTGCGTGGGCTCATGACCTCGGGCACTTCTTCCCCCCAGAACCACCGCTGACCAGCCTCCCACTTCCTGTGGGGGCCACTGTTCTCCTGGAACCCAGGAGCTGGGCGGCCGGCCTCACACCACACCCTGCAGGACAGACAGCCCCCCACCCCCGCTTTCCTGGGCCCCGCCCCCGCAACTGTCACAGCCTTTCCTCTGTCCCCCCAGAGAGGCTGCGTCTGGCCGACGGCCCCCACGGCTGTGCCGGCCGCCTGGAGGTGTGGCACGGCGGGCGCTGGGGGACCGTGTGCGACGACGGCTGGGACCTGCGGGACGCCGCCGTGGCCTGCCGCGAGCTGGGCTGCGGGGGCGCGCTGGCCGCCCCCGGAGGCGCCTTCTTTGGGGAGGGCGCGGGGCCCGTGTGGCTGAGCGAGCTGGCCTGCCGGGGCAGTGAGGGCCAGCTGGGGCTCTGCCCCCATCGCGGCTGGAAGGCCCACATTTGCTCCCACAGGAGGACGCGGCGTAGTCTGCGCAGGTGAGGGGCCCTTGATCCTCCTTCGGGGCGCTCCCACAGACGCGACCCAGAAGTCCGGGCACCCCCAGCCCCAGACGCCCCCTCCAGGACTCCCAGCTCACTGCCGCCTGCCCCCCCACCCGGTCTGCCTGTCTGGGGCGAGGGTGGGGGGGCGCCCCGGCCACAGCTTCTGTGCTGTCCTCAGTCAGCGTGTGGCCAACTCCAGGGACGGGGACGATCCACCTTCGATCCTGGAGGGGACCCCTGCCGGGGCTGTCTGGGGAGCTGAGCCCTGGCTCGGAGGAGCCTCCAGGGACACACGGTGAGCCCACCCTGGCCGCTCTCTCCCCGCTTCCCACTGTGAGGGAGAGGGGTCTTCCACTAGCGCCTCCCAGGGACAGATGGAGGCAGCGGCCGCGTCCCCCGCAGGCCCCCCCCCCCCCTCACAGCCCCCTGCACATCCTCCTGCACCTCCTGGGCTGTCGGCAGCGTGGCCTGTCCCCCCGGCGGGAAGGTTAGCGGCTCCCGTGAGGTCTCCCCGCTGTCTCTCCCAGCACCCCGCCCGGCCGGGACCCCACAGAACAGCTCCAGGAAGAAGGTCCCCGGCCACCCAAGCAGGCCAAATCCACCAGGGCCCCTCAGCTGACGGCCGGAGCCCCCCGACACGGTAATGCCCCTCCACACATCTGGACCAGCCCAGCGACCCCTGGGTGCCCTCCTCTTCACCTGTAACTGGCAGGCCCCCAGCGCCACTACGCCCCTCGGATCCACGAGGCCCAGCACCCTGTCTTCCCCCGCCCCCACCTGCCCACCTCATCAGGAGACCCAGGCACCCCACCCCGCTCAGATCCTGGCACCCCCTTCACGGCCTGGCTGGCAGGTGCATCTCATCGCCGCCCCCTCTGGGCCTCGGTTTCCCCGATGGAAAATGAGGGCTGTTTGAATCTGCTTTTCCCAAGCTGCCCCCCCCCCAACAAGACTCAGCACTCCCTCCTTCCCTGCCCCCCCCCAGAGCGGCTTCGCCTTGTCTCGGGCCCCCACGGGTGCTCCGGTCGGCTGGAGTGTGGCACGGCGGGCGCTGGGGGACCGTGTGCGACGACGGCTGGGACCTGCGGGACGCCGCCGTGGCCTGCCGCGAGCTGGGCTGCGGGGGCGCGCTGGCCGCCCCTGGAGGCGCCAGATTCGGCCGGCTCAGGGCCCGTGTGATGGATGACGTGGGGTGTGGAGGCGGAGAGCAGGCTCTGCGGGACTGTCCCCGAGCCCCTGGGGTCGGAGCAACTGTGACCACAGCGAGGATGCGGGCTGGTCTGCACGGGTATGTCCCCCCCTTCCGGACACTTACCCGAAGCTGCTGCTTGCCCCCCCTCATCTGCCCCTACTCACAGGCTGCGGTGCCCGCACCTGCTTGATAGAGCTCTCCTCGACTCTCTCCTTCCCCCTGCCCCTTCCCTCCTCTCCCTCCTCCCTTCCTTCCCCCTCCCTCCTCCCTGCCCTCCCCTCCCTCCTCCCTGCCTTCCCCTCCACCCTCCCTGCCCTGCCCTCCCTCCTTCCTTCCGTTCCCTCCCTCCTCTCTTCCTTCCCCCTCCCTCCTCCCTGCCCTCCCCTCCCTCCTCCCTGCCCTCCCCTCCCCCTGCCCTCCCCCTCCCTCCTCCCTGCCCTCCCCTCCCTCCTCCCTGCCCTCCCCTCCCCCTGCCCTCCCCCTCCATCCTCCCCCCTCCCCCTCCTCCTCCCTGCCCTGCCCTCCCTCCTCCTTGCCCTTCCCTCCCTCCTCCCTGCCCTTCACTCCCTCCTCCCTCCCCTCCCCCCCCCCCTCCCCGCCCTCCCCCCCTCCCCCCCCTCCCCCTCCCTCCCCCCCCCCCCCCCCTCCCCTCCCCCTCCCCCTCCCTGCCCTCCCCCTCCCTCCTCCCTGCCCTCCCCCTCCCCCTCCCTGCCCTCCCCCTCCCTCCTCCCTTCCCCCTCCCCCCCCTCCTCCCTTCCCTCCCCTCCCTCCTCCCCCTCCCTCCTCCCTGCCCTCCACCTCCCTCCTCCCTGCCCTCCACCTCCCTCCTCCCTTCCCTTCCCTCCCCCCTCCCTTCCCTTCCCCTCCCTTCCCCCCCCCCCCTCCTCCCCCCCCCCCCCCCCCCCCCCCCCCCCCCCCCCTCCCCCCCCCCCCCCCTCCCCCCCCCTCCCTTCCCTTCCCTCCTCCCTGCCCTCCCCCTCCCTCCTTCCTCCTACCACTCTCCCATCCCTTCCCTCCCCTCCCTGCCCTCCTCCTCCTACCCTCTCCTACTCACTCCCCTCCCCCTTCCCACCTCCCCTCTCCCTTTCCTCCCTCCTTCCCCTCTCTCTTCCCTCCTTCCCCTCCCTTCTCCCTCCTCCCCACTCTCTACCCTCCCCCTCCCTCCTTCCTCTCCTTCCTCCCCCTCTCCCTTCCCTCCCACCCTCCTCCCTCTCTCTCTTCCCTCCTCCTCTCCATTCCCTCCCCTCTATGTCCCAGGGTGAGTGCAGGGAGGAGGGAGGGCAGGGAAAGGAGGAGGGATGGGGGTGGGGGAGGGAAGGGAGGAGGGAGGGGGAGGGCAGGGAGGGGAGGAAGGGAGATAAGTTAAGACTCCAGGGAGGGCTAAGTTGCTGGGGAGAAGTGAACCCCATGAGGCGCCTGGGGAAGCTTGGTGCCCCACCACACCTTTCATTCCTGGGGGGCCCCACAGGGGAGCCCCTCGTTTCCTAGGAGCAGATGCAAGTACAGGCGTGTCTGACCCCTCGTTGGTTCGTGTCTCTAGAACACTGACTGGGGGTGATTTGCCCCTCCCGTCTCGGGGGCGGGGGGTGGGTGGAAAGATGGAATCCATGCTCCCCAATGGACCCAGGCCTCACCCCAGAAAGACCTAACAGAAATGTACCCTGAAACCAGAAGAGGTTCCTATGTAGCAGGTGGTTCTCAGCGGTGGCTGGGGTGGTTTTTCCCATCCCCCACTCCCCAGAGGACATTGGGCGAAGTCCAGCAGTCACACTGTAGATGCTACTCTCATCTGGGGACTGGAGCCCCGGGAGGCCGCTGGACATCCTACAGTCGCAGGACGGCCCACGGCAAGGAATGACCTGTCCCCTGATGTCCTCGGTGCCGAGCTTGAGAAGCCCGCTTTACAGGACTGAGGCAGGCGGCCGGGGAGCGGGGGGCCAGGCCAGGGCGTGGATGGAGGGGATCAGGGCCAATGGCACCAGGGCCTGCCCCCGGGGAGGCAGGGGCATTGCGGGCAGGTCACAGCCGGACTCTTGGCGAGAGACTTCCCATCCTGGAGCCTTTTCCTCACCGGCAAACTGAAGTTGGAGTGCCTGCTGCGCAGCGTCACCGCGGCCCCGGACGACGGATGGCTCGGCACCCCGCGTGTCTGTGCTGGTTTCCTGCACGTGGGGCTTACACCTGCTCACCCGTCACAGTCTCCCGTCTCTCTGTTCTCCCCGTCTCCCCCATCCAGGCCCAGCCCCCGGCTGCGTCTGGCCGACGGCCCCCACGGCTGTGCCGGCCGCCTGGAGGTGTGGCACGGTGGGCGCTGGGGGACCGTGTGTGACGACGCCTGGGACCTGCGGGACGCCTCCGTGGCCTGCCGCGAGCTGGGCTGTGGCGGCGCGCTGGCCGCCCCCGGAGGCGCCTTCTTTGGGGAGGGGCTGGCCCCATCCTCCTGGATGACCTTCGGTGTCGGGGTAACGAGACAGCCTTGCGATTGTGCCCAGCACGGCCCTGGGGCCAGCACGACTGTCACCACCGGGAGGACGCCGGGGCCGTGTGGGACGGTGAGGAGGACAGCAGGGACCGCCTGGCCGGGGGTATGGTAGAGCCACCAGTAGAAGTGCGGAAAGCCGGGGGGGGGGCTCGCGTGGCCTCACAGCGACACCCCCACGGGCCCTCTCTCCTTCCGTCCTGACTGCCGCCTCGCCCCATCTTGTCCCCATCCGTGCAACCTCGTCCTGCAATGGCGGTCCTGGGCTGGAGGGCGGCACGTGGTGATCACCGTCCCTCCGCCCCAGGGATGCCTCTCGGATATGTCCCTCCCACGGCCCCGGCGGCTGCGGACGGCAACCACTCTGCGTCCCGGACGTGGCGTCCGGGCCCCCCCCCCCACGGCGAGCCAGGCCTCGCGGACCGCAGGCGCCTCCCCTCCGCCTCCTCCCCCACTGCCCCGCGGGATCCTGAACCCGAAGCCGGTGAGTCTGGAATGCTCCCCAAGGAAGCGGGGTCTTCCCTTCTGCCTCCTCCCCCTTGGTGCCCCCCCCCCGCACCCTTTCTCCCTGCTCAGAGACCCTCTCATCAGGGGTGGAGGAGAAAACAGAGCCCCACACCCAGAAGGTCTCTGCTTGCTTGAATACTCTGCTGTCACCATCCTGAGTGTTTGGAGGTTGTCTCCTCACAAACGCTGAAGGGACCCACTCAACGATAGTTGTCATTTTCATTTTTTAAAAATGTGTCTTTATTTTGAGAGAGAGTGAGCATGAGCAGGGGAGAGGCAGAGAAGCGAGCGAGAGAGAGAGCACAGGTGTCCCAAGCAGGCTCCCAGCTATTGGCGCAGAGGCTGATGCGGGGCTCGAACCCCCAAACCGTGGTATCGTGACCTGAGCTGAGAGTCGGAGGCTTAACTGACTGAGTCACCCAGGCGCCCCTCATTTTGATTTTTTAAATGTTTACTTCTTTTGAGAGAGAGAGCTAGTGGGGGAGGGGCAGAGAGAGGAGAGAAAGAATCCCAAGCAGGCTCCAGGCTCCGAGCTGTCAGCACAGAGCCCCACGCAGGGCTCAATCCCACTAAGCATGAGATCACGGCCTGAGCCAAAATCAAGAGCCGGACACTTAACCAAACGAGCCACCCAGGTGCCCCGGTAGTTGTCATTTTTTAAACACTGGTGTTAGTAGTGTTCGGGGGCGGTGCAGCCAGCCGATCAAGACGGGACAGTCATTGGAAAGATAGTGGGTTTCTCTCCCACCCGGGGCAGGGGCCACCCAGGGAAGCCCCAGGGGCGGTCAGCAGGCAGAGGGAGCGAGGGGCAAAGGCCAGCAGGAGCCGTGACTGTGGTTTCTGTGGGAAGGATCGGGCAAGGCCAGGTGGGCAGGGTCAGGACCGGCTCGCTGGAATCACTTCAGGGAGCCGTGGGGCGGAGGGGCTGCCCCTGGTTGTGGGGCACCCGGCCCTGGGGGGCTGAGGGCAGGTGGCCGGTGGCCCAGAGCGTGAGAGCCGCGTCGAGGCGGTGGGGGGTGGGGGGGTGGGCCCCAGACGGGCTGGGCTGCACAGACAAGGCACGCTCCGGCGGCGTCTCTAGGAATCAGCCAACCCTCCGAGGGACAGTCTGTCCGGGTCAGCAAGGCCCGACAGCAGGAGAAATACAGAAAATAAGAAGGCAGGGTTGGCGCAGCTGTCTCCTCGAGGGTGGGAAAGGCCGCAGAGAGGGGAAAATTGGTTCTCCTACGGGAGGCCTCTTTCCCCTTTTGCTGAATGACAACAACCACGAGCATTCACTCAGCACTCGCTGGCTTGTGTGTGCGAGTGCTGTTCCAAGTACTCTACGTGTCTACGCCAGGTGACGCTCCCAGCCACGCAGGCCCTGGGTGCTGTTTGGTCTCTGTGTCACTCGTGAAACCCCGTGATTAAAAAAATATGGGAGGGGCGCCTGGGTGGCTCAGTCGGTTGAGCGTCCGACTTCGGCTCAGGTCATGATCTCGCCGTCCGGGAGTTCGAGCCCCGCGTCGGGCTCTGTGCTGACAGCTCGGAGCCTGGAGCCTGCTTCCGATTCTGTGTCTCCCTCTCTCTCTGACCCTCCCCCGTTCACGCTGTCTCTCTCTGTCTCAAATAAACGTTATAAAAATTAAAAAATATATGGGAAAGTCAGGACTCCAATGAAAGCAATTTGTTCCAGGGCCCATATTCTCTTTTTTTATTATGCTACAATATTACATAATATAAAATTGACCATTTCAGTCGCTGGTAAGCGTACAGTTCAGCGGCATTAAATGCATTCGTAAGGTCGTGCAGCCACCAGCATCCAGCTATAGAACCTTTTCGTCATCCAGACAGACACCCCAACCCATTAAACACGGACTCCTTAGTCCCCCAGCCGCTGGCTTCTTCTACTTTCTGTCTCTATGAATTGGACTCCTCCGGGGACCTCATAGTATTTGTGCGAATGCCCTCCAGCTTCATCCATGTTGTGACACGTGTCTGAATTCCCTTCCTTTTAAAAAAGTTTTCTCTTATTTTATGTTTGAGAGAGAGAGCGCGCGAATGAGGGAGGGACAGAGAAATGAAGACAGAATCCGAAGCAGCCTCCGGGCTCGGAACTGTCAGCACAGAGCCTGACATGGGGCTCAACGAGCTCAACGAGCTCACGAGCAGTGAGATCATGACCGGAGCCGAAGTTGGAAGCTTAACCGACTGAGCCCCCCAGGTGCCCCCGAATTCCCTTCCTTTTCAAGGTGGAATCATATTCCGTTCTGTGTGTATACATACCTCATTTTGCTGTCCCTTCATCTAGCGACGGACGTTTGGGCTGTTTCCAAGAACAGTGCCGCTGTGAACGTTTGTGTGGATAGCCATTTTCACTTTCTCTGGGGTATATCCTGGGGAGTGGGATAGTAATTCTATGTTTAACTTTTTGAGGAACCGAGACTGTGCCCGACCCTATCCCTGTGCCTAAGGCGGACGGTGGCACAGCGGAGGACGAATATGCGGCTGGATGGAAGGCAGGCGGAGGGACACAGAGAGCCGGACGGCTTCCTGACTCCCATCCTCTGGGTCTCTTCCATCCTAGGCTCCCCCAACTGCGCCTGGTGGCAGGGCCCAGCAGGTGTTCGGGCCGGCTGGAGGTGTGGCACGCAGGGCGCTGGGGGACGGTGTGTGACGACAGCTGGGACCTACGGGATGCTGCGGTGGTCTGCCGCGAGCTGGGCTGTGGCGGAGCTCGGCAGCCGGACCCTGCCGCTGGCCGCTTTGGCTGGGGGCCGGCCCCATCTGGCTGGACGACGTGGGGTGCTTGGGGACCGAGGCTTCGCTCTCTGACTGCCCCTGCGCCCTGGGGGAAGCACAACTGTGCTCAATGAAGATGTTGGAGTCACCTGCACTGGTAAGGAGGCCCTAGCCACCCGCTAGTTCCTGGAGGGCTTCCCGGAGGAGGGACTGGGAACCACCATCTGAACTAGCATCTACTGAAGGCCCGTCCCCTAAGCCGGGCCCTGGGCTGGTGTTTTCACACATGTGACCTCACAATAGGTCCAAGTTAGTGGATGCTATGCTCGATTTACACGATGAGGCTGAGGCACAGAGAGGTTAAGTAACTTGCACAAGGCCACACGGCAACGAAGTGGCAGAGTTGGGATTCTTTCTCCTCCTCCCATTCCCAAGAACGCTCCCCGAGATGAGAGGAAGTGAAGACAGGGCCACTGGGAGACGCACAGAAGCCAGAGTGAGGGCCAGCTGCAGTAAAATCAGGCTTCGTGTTCGCCGTTCGCGTCCAACATTTATCGAGTGTCAGGCACTGAGCCAGGTGCTGGGGCCTCCGGATGCAAAGAACACAGTCCCGGCCTTTGGGAAGCTCGCAGCTCACTGACGTAAAGGTGTACCAACAGATCACTGCAAACCTGTGTGACATGTTACCATTTGGGAGGTCCCCAAGACCAACTTTAGGTTCCACAATTTCCTAGAAGGACTCCCAAAAGTCAGAAAAGCGGTCTTAAAAGCTCAGGAGAGACCTTCATGGAGCTTCCAGCCACCCCCTCCCAGGGGAGTCATGCGACATGTGACAGCACATATGAAGTACTGCCGGGCAGGGACGCTCCCCAGACTCGGTGTGCAGGATTTGTATAGGAGCTCGGTTACAAGCTGTGCCTGCCCACCTATCACCTGTCCACGGCACAACGTGGGTACCGATTCTCTGGTCGCCCCAGGAGCCGGGGGCAAAGGGCCCAACCTTCCTCTGGGCACAGTGGACATTTTCCTGCACGCAGTGCTAATCCGAGAGATGAGAGAACGGTGGCAGTCGTAGCGATGGAGCCCCTGCACCTACGCCCTTTCCCTCTCCTCTGGAGGCCGTGGGAGCCACGGCAGGGTTTTCAGCTGGGGAGTGAGCTGTCGGATCTGGTTCCACCCTGGTGACTGGTGAGAGGTGGACAGTGAGAAGTCACAGGAAGTGAGGCCACGCGTGGCCAGAGAGAGGAGGACGACAGGTCGGATGTGAGAAGGGCACAGAGGGCCAGTCACATCACTGTACGAGACAAGGAGGCAGGGGGTGGGGTCAGATTTGGCTGGCCACAGTATCCCCAGGGTCTGGCACAGTGCCCGGGTCGCAGAAGATGCTCAACAAATGTTTGTCACGTGAACGAGTGAATGAATAATGAAGGGATTAATGGAAACTTGGTGATTGCAGAGAGGGGAGGTGTAGACAGATAATCTTGTCATTATGGTGTCCGCCATCTTCCCTGTCCTCTCCTCGCACCTTCCAGAGACCCCTGGCCTGGACTCTATCTCAGACCCCTTCAGTTGGAGCTGGATCCCTGGCCTGGGTAGAGATCCGGACGCCTGGCCTCCCCGGGAGCTGGCACCAAGCCCTCTGCGAGGCTGACCCCAGCGTTCCTGAGAAAACCACCACCAAGGCCCAGGGAAAAATGCCCAAGAGTACTAAGAAGTGGGGACCAAAAATGCAAAGCGACCGACCATCAGCCCCCGTGATGCCAACCACTAAACATTCCAGGGTCCTGGGCACCCAGAGGCCCCTTGAAATGACCATCACGGACCACCACAACCCTGACCACTGAGGCCTCCCACAGAGCAGTTTCAGAGTCTACTGCAAAGCGACCACTGGGGTCCCCAACGGGATGACCTCACATACACTGCACACGAACTCCTGGGCCCCCGAGAACGGACCTCTAAGGCTGTGGCAACGTCAACCATCAAGGCCCCGAGAGGTGACCTCTGAGGCCACGCAACGCGAATCCTCTGACCCCCAAGGAGTCATCAGCTGAGATCCCAGCACAGGGTTCTCCAGAGTCACCCAAAGACCCAGCCCCCTCCCCCACTGGGAGCACCACTCGGGGATCAGGTGAGTGGAGGGAACACAAGAGGTGAGGCTGGCCCCTCTTGACCCTCCTGACTTGGGGCCTTCTACCAGCAGGCCCGTTCCGCGTGCGTCTGGATGATGGGCCCAAACGGTGTGCTGGCGGCTGGAAGTGTGGCATGCTGGGCGGGGGGACAGTGTGCGATGACAGCTGGGACCTGCGGGACAGTACCGTGGCCTGCTGGGAGCTGGGCTGTGGAAGGGTCCGGCCCCGAGTGGGCAAACCCACTACGGCCCCGGGACGGGCCCCATCTGGCTGGATGACGTGGGCTGCAAGGGAATCGAGGCCTCGCTGAGTGACTGTCCTGCTGGGCATGGGGCCAGCACAACTGTGACCACGAGGAAGACGTGGGGCTCACCTGCACTGGTACTGGGGATGGGGTGGGGGACCCAGAGTCATGCAGGAGATTCTGGAAGGGTAGTTTGGAGCTGCAGCAAGGACCTCGGAGACAGGGCAGGGCTCAATCCATGCCCCATTTCTCCCAAGGCTACGCCGATGAGGATGATTATCCCCCTGGACCTGGGATCCCACCTCGGGAGAGGACCTGGCCAAGGGGACCACGCCGCAGGGGTGCCTGGACACATGCTCCCTGGGCACACCAAAAGCCCAGGGGGACCCTCCCCAGCAACAAGGCGTCTTCCACACACAGGTGAGGGGCACGGCCAGGGTGCGGAGGGGGCCATCATCGACCTGTGCGCGCCTCCCAGGCAAGTTTTCCGTGGCCCTAGGGCCCCTAAAACGTTCCCTCTGGAAACTCTTGTGGAGAGGCTTGAAGAGGAGACACCCCCATTCCCACCCCAGGCACCGTGTGTCTCGGAATCAGACCAGACTTCGCAGGGTCTGAGCCCACGGTCCTCCCGCAAACCAGCCAACCAGCAGTGACACCTGAGCCTGGCCCTTCCACCCGACAGCCCCAGCTGGCCCAGGTCACCGCGTTGTCATCCCCCCAGCGCCCTCCACTTGGTCCTCCCCTCATGCTCCGGTCTGGGTCAGGGAGTGGTTCAGTGGTGGGGTGAGGAGCCCCGAATGGAGGTTCCCCTCCCTTTGGCCAGTGGGGCGGCCTTCAGCCCCACAGCTCGGCCCGCGGCCACTCTCACTGCAGCAGGAACTGTCCTTTCCACCTCTGTGGCCACACCTGGGGGCGTGGGCCTCAGCCAGCTCTTCCGGCTTCACAGCGCCTCCCTCCAGGGCCAGCGCCCTCGCGCTAGCGTGTAGTGGTGGCGCGTGCTTTCGTGGGCGTCTGCGCGGCCCACGTCCCTGCGGTGCGCGTAGTGTGGGCGCGTGCACTCGTGAGCGCTGGCGCGGCCCACGTCCATGCGCGTAGCGTGCCGTCGCGGGTTCTGTGGCCCGCGTCCCTGTGGGTGAGTGCGCCCAGGCGTCTCTGTGGCCCGCCCCGCGTGCGTGTCGGTGCTCTCGCGAGTTTCTCCTCGGCCCGCGTGCGTGCGCGTGCACGCGCCCCTCCATCCTCTCGGCCCTCCCCGCTCTCCATCCACGCCGCCCCTCCGTCTCCGCATCTCGCGTGTCCGCCTCCTGCTCCCGTGGCTCTCGCGTGCTCGCATCCAGTGCACGTTCCCAGCCTTCCTGTTTTCCACACTCTACGCCTCCGCGTCCTCTTCGGGTTCCGCTGTTTCTCAGGCCGGGTCACTACTTTCCCCATCTGACCCCCCCCCCCCCGCGCTCCCTGTCACCTCGTGCCCTTGCCTCGCACGGTGGCTTCTTCGCCTTCTCCTCACGGCTGTCTCCTCCTGCCCCAGCCCCACCTTTGCCGCCCAGTCCAGCCTGCCGCACCCGCTGCGCCTCGGGCTGCTCTCGCCCTCTGCTTCTCCGTGTGCCCTCCCATCTCCTGAAGGCCCCACTTCTGCCCGTCCCCCCGCGCTCCTCTGCCCCTCTTCCGCGAGACTCGTCCCTCAGGACCGCCCCTCCCTTCGCCCCTTTCCCGCCTTTTTGTGGCGCGCAGCACGCACGCGCACTCCGCGGCCCTTGGCGAGAGCGCCCGGCTCCAGCGGTCTCACGCCGTGTGACGTCACAGGCGCTCTGCGCCTTGATTGGCCGGCCAGCCCCGCCCGCGGTAATAAAAGCCGGGTGAGGCGCGTCGGGGGCTTCTAGAGCGGTCGCCTGTCTGCGAGGCTGGGCTTCTGGTGCGAGCGAGAGAGGGAGGGGAGGAGCAGGCCGAGGGGCCGCCGCGCTGTAGGGTGGGGGACCCGAGTTGTGAGCCAGGGCCCGTCCAGCCCAGTTTTAGAGGTGCTGCACCTCGGTGCTTTGTGGCCAGGGTTCTAGAGCTCTTGTTCTCTGCAACCCGGAGCGGGATCCCTGCCTGTCCCGTGGCGCCCCCTCGCGGTGGAGACGGTCACACGCTGGGCGGGGAGTCCCTTCCCTCGGAGGGGGGGGGGGCGGGGTGAGAAGGCATTGCTTGAGCACCGATAAGTGCGAACTGTGCAGGGGGAGGCTCGGGGTAGTCACGTGTACCGTCTTCACAGTGAGGCCAGCTGGGGAGTGGGAGCAAGCATAGACGTGGATTCCTGTCCTCACTGCAAGGTGACCTCGAAAAACATGAGTCCACCTCTTGAGCCTCACTTTTTCCTCTGAGGAAACAGTGCAGGAGAGCTCACCTTTTCTGTGCTGGGCACGCGTGGTTCCAACAACAGGGAGACCTGCGTCCTGTTGTTAACGCCCGTGTTTCAGGGGGGAAAAAAACTCCGACTCAGAACTTGAACTCAGGAACCCCCATGGGGACCCATTTGAAACGATTTCACGCACAGTTTTGCTCATTGGGTTGGGAAAGATTACTGAATTACTGAGGTAATTAGCGCTGAGTTCTGGAGTCCACTCCTTGGGTTCCGGTTGTGGCTCCACCAAGATGAGAACTAGCTGGGTGACCTCCGGTCGCAAACCAACGAGCAAAATGTGTGTGAAATAGTTTAAAACCACAGAACGTTCGTTGTTAGATTTATTTACCGTAAATGAACAATCCCGGGGAAGGGTCGTTCTTTTTAGCAGAGCAATCGGGAAAAGCCTCACAGAGGAAGTGGTATATACCAGGAGGAAAGGATTTCTCAGAGGAGCAAAAAAGCTGACGTTGAGAAAATTGCACTGCCAGTCTGGGCCATTGTCATCTCCACTGGACTTTTAGTTCTGTCGTGTGTTTAACTGTCCGTTTGTATTGCTACCCTGACACAGAACCACACATTTAGTGGCTTAAAACAACACAAACTTATTTTGCGGTTCTGTAGGTCAGAAGTTCAACAGGGGTCTCCTAGGGCCCAAAACCGAGGTGTCAGCAGGGATGTGTTCCTTCTGGAGGCTCTAGGGAGAATCCATTGCTGTACCTTTTCAGCCTCTAGAGGCGCCCACATTCCTTGGCTCTTGGCCCCTTCTTCCATCTTCAGAGCCAGCAATGTTGCATCTCTCCGAACTGCCTTCAGATCTTTCTCTGTCCTGATTTTTTTAAAAAAAAATTTTAACGTTTATTTATTTTTGAGACAGAGAGGGACACAGCATGAACGGGGGAGGGGCAGAGAGAGAGGGAGACACAGAATCGAAGCAGGCTCCGGGCCTCTGAGCCATCAGCCCAGAGCCCGACGCGGGCTCGAACTCACAGACCGTGAGATCGTGACCTGAGCTGAAGTCGGGACGCTCAACCGACTGAGCCACCAGGCGCCCCTCTCTGTCCTGATTTTAAGGAGTTGTCCCAATTGGAGTGGGTCTCCTTGGACTGATGCAGGACAATCTCTTCATCTCAAGGTCTGGACCTTTAATCACATTCTGCAGTATCCCTTTTGCCAATAGGTAACATATTCACAGGTTCTGGGGATTAGGGCAATGGACATCTCTGGGGGAGCGGTATTCTATCTACCACAGAATCTGTGTTGTAGAGACTCAGGAACTTAAATGTTTGTCGAATGATTGGTTGAATGAATGAATGAGAAACCACAGTGTGAGTCTGGAGACGGCATACAGCCGAAGCTAGACAAAGTCTAGCTGAAGCTCACAAAGCTTGGATTTTCACTTCCTAGTTCGCTGAAGTAACATTTCTTGAGGCTTCTCAGAATTTGGAGACACGGACATTAACTTTCTGTTAAATGCCCACTGTGTGTCAGGCACGAATACTAACCCCTGGGAACGTAGCAGTGATGAGCAAGGGAAAGGGAGGCTGAGATTTACAATTTAGAGTAGGATGGGCAAGATATTCCTTACTGAGAAAGTGCCCTGTAAGTGATGACCTTAAGAGAAGGGCAAGGACATCAGCGTGGCTGGAGCAGAGTGCGCCGGGCAGGGGGAGAGTGATAGGAGAGGAGGCTAGAATTTGAGTTTTGTTCTGCACGCAGTGGTGGAGAATTTTAAGTTTGGAAGGACATGATCACATGTGTATTTTCTTTTTTTTTTTTAATTTTTTTTCAACGTTTATTTATTTTTGGGACAGAGAGAGACAGAGCATGAACGGGGGAGGGGCAGAGAGAGAGGGAGAACAGAATCGGAAACAGGCTCCAGGCTCCGAGCCGTCAGCCCAGAGCCCGACGCGGGGCTCGAACTCACGGACCGCGAGATCGTGACCTGGCTGAAGTCGGACGCTTAACCGACTGCGCCACCCAGGCCGCCCCCACATGTGTATTTTCAAAGCAGTCACTGAGGATGCCAGATGAGAAATGGATGGAGAAGCTAGAGTGCATGGCGGAGACCCTGAGGTCTATGGAGAGGTGACAGTGGTCTTGACTGGGGTGGTGGTGGAGACTGAGGGAGAAGTGGATGTGTGTAAGCTGTATTGTGGGAGTTTGAGCTGAGGTATTTGAGTGATGGGTCAGATAGGGTGTGAGAAGAGGAAGGTAGGGGATGGGAACCCACCTTCCACTGGATCTGGGGGACACTGCGGGTTGATGCAGAGGACCACAGTGGGAATATAGATCCATTGGGGATGCATTGGACACACTCAAGTGGACACATTAGATACGCAATCCTGGAGCTCTGAGGTGTGCCTGGGCTGAAGCTGTAAGTCGACAGATGGAATTTGAAGCTGTGGGGACGGATGAGGCTATGCAGACGGACAGCCGTGCCTAGCGGACCTCCCACACCCAGCTCGGAAGGTGGGATGACTCATGGATTTGGCCTGTTGCCGTATGTTATGGCTGCATGAGGCCGTGCAGAGGGGAGAGGACCCAAGATCGAATGCAGGATTAAATGTAGAGGTTGGATGATAATAAAAACAGTAATAGCTAGGGGCGCCTGGGTGGCTCAGTCGGTTAAGCGGCCGACTTCGGCTCAGGTCATGATCTCACGTTCCGTGAGTCCGAGCCCCGCGTCGGGCTCTGGGCTGACGGCTCAGAGCCTGGAGCCTGTTTCCGATTCTGTGTCTCCCTCTCTCTCTGCCCCTCCCCCGTCATGCTCTGTCTCTCTCTGTCTCAAAAATAAATTAACGTTAAAAAAAATTAAAAAAAAAACAGTAATAGCTAATATTCATCAAATGCTCTCCATGTGCCAGACACCATCTACATGTGTCACATGGTTTAATTCACTTCCTCCCCACGGAACCTTATGAGAGGAGCGCTGTCCTTAACACCGTTTTACAGATAAGGAAACTGAGGTGCAGAGAGGCCAGTACAGCAAAGGGCAGAGCTTGGCTTCATACTCCATCATTTACACTCTTAGCCACTCTAGCCACGGAGACAGGGAAGGAGCATATGACAGAGTTAGCTCTGAAGAACCCAGGAAGCATAAAGCAAGGCATGACTTCATTGAGGGGGAAAAGGGAGGGGGCTTTGAATAAAATCCTGAAGGTTGAATAAAAGCTCACCACGGAAGGAGTGAAGACTCGGGAAATTTGCACCCGAGGGAAAGAGGTCTCCATTTAGGACCAGGTAGACCTGTGTGGGTTCTGAACCTAATACTGCGCCTTAGCTGTGTGACTTTGGAAAGCCCCTTGCCCTCTCTGGGCTTCAGTTTGGTCATCTGTAGTGAGACAGCAGCTTCTCCACCCACCCCCTCCCCACAAGATTGCCAAAAATTAATATGTCTGACAGCACCCAAGGATGTGGGATAAAGGTGGCATGAGACTCTGTTCCTGGTAGGAGAGCAGTTGACACTAGGGAGATGCATTTGCCTTTCACACAGCAGTTTGCACAACTAGGTGTGGAGCTCTCACTCATGAGCCCAGGGACACAGTTATAAATTCACTACAGTTGTATTTGTAACCACAGAACATTGGCCACAGCCTAGCCCTCTGTCAACAGGGGCGTTGATGAACCAACAGATGTGTATTTCTACAATAGAACATTATCCAAAGGTTAAAAAGAAGGAACCAGAGATATATGGATTCATTCCAAGAATAAGCTTATCACATGCCATTCAGTAGATGCCCACGGTACCCACTTTACAGGTGAGGAAATTGAGTCGTGGAGAAATTGGTGGCTTGTTCACCCAGCTAGGAAGGGACACGTCTGAGAAGTAGCTGCCCAAGGACATGTACGGGATATACGTGGATGTGCATGGTCTTAACTTATCGTAGGAAGTGTGGAGAAACAATATGCGTCGGGGAGTACTTCCTCTGTAGCCAAGCTGTAAAGACATGTTTGGCAATGATAAGCTGGACTTTGAGCAGCGGCTCCCCCTGATGCAGGGAAGGGATGTGGTTGGGTCTCATGAGGGCTATAACTCTGCCATGCTGCTTCTTCAATTAAAAATGCATATATTTCAATGAAAAAAAATCAATCACACACTAATGGACCATGAGCAGGTGGCCATATCTTAGAGCACATTTCAGAACACAGAGACCCAATGCGTGTGCTTGCAGTTGGGGGACTGACACTTTAACAGGAAGAGAGCTTCCATTTGTGTTCTTAAGGGAGCCCTCCTAAAACCCAGCATCCTGAGAAGAAATCTTCACAGCTAATGGGGTTTTTTTTTCCCTCTAAACTCTTTTTTCCATTTTTAATTTTTAAATTAATAGTGCTGCTAATGTTTTTTAAAATTCCTAATGAGTATGACCATCAGGTAGGATTTCATAGCTATCCTCTTAAGGTATTTATCAGGCATTGGGAAGGTATTTAATTAAGAACAGTTAACAGGGAGACATGACTATAGTATGTGCAATGCTGGGCATCGGGATGAAGACCCTTGTTCTGTTAGCATGCAATGTATTAGGTGACAAAGCCAGGGATTTCTGCACCTGGACAGCTAGCCACAGAGCTCAAGGCGTCCAGGACAAACATGTCCAGGATGGCAGACACCATCCTTCTGAGCACCTCAAGGTTTGGGGTCCAGTGTGAGCAGCAACGTGTGGAAGGTGCTGGAGAGGTGGGCAGGGACAGTTAATGAAGGATATGAGGAACGTGGACTTTATGGTTGCACAGTTTGAAGACACTAAAACCCACTGAATTGTACAGTTTAAGGTATATGAATTATATCTCAACAAAGCTATTGTTAAAAGCTAGAAGACTTATTTCAATCTTTCTATTCTCCCTATATAAAATGGTGTATTTACATTTATAAAATGGCATATTTTTATATTACACAGCTGACCATTGAACAACATGGGGGTTAGAGGCACCGACTCCCACGCAGTTGAAAATCTCCATGTAACTTTTGACTCCCTTAAAACTTAACTACTAATAGCCTACTGTTGACTGGAAGCTTTACCAATAACATAAACACACATTTTGTATGTATGTATGTATGTATGTATGTATATAATATATATGTATGTATATATGTATTACACTGAATTTATAGTAAGCTAGAGAAAAAAGTTACTAAAATCATAAGGAAGAGAAAATGCATTTACAGTACTGTACTGTGTTTATGGAAAAAATCCACATATAAGTGGACCTACACATTTCAAACCCACAGTGTTCAAGGGTCAGCTGTATATTATACATTTCTATGTTATATAAAATTGTCATGTAGAGATTATCTAAGAGACCTAGGAAAAAATATTATGGAAATATCCTGGTAGTTCATTACTAAATATATTACAGGGTTTTTTCCCCCTGGGAAAAAAAATAAAGAATGAGGAAGAGCAGGGACTTCAGGAAAGCGAAGTAATAACTGTTCTTATTTTATAAGCTAGTTTAGTCCCAGTTTCTGTTATTGGTAGTTGAAAGCATCTCAGCTGAGTCACCAGGGTGGCTGTGGGGGCAGGGAGGAGATTGGGGTGGTGGTCCAGGTGACACAGGATGAGGCCTGAGTTGAATTCCGGGATGAACAGAGGGTCAAAATCGAGAGCAGTGAAACTCAGTTCTCCCTATATCTCTCAAGGTGACAAGGATGGTTATGAGTCTTTTCGGACATGGGATACACCTTCAGGAGGGGCTCTGCCCAAGGGGACACCCACCACTCTTACCACTGGCACCACCCGGGACCCAGACCATCCCTCTCCAGCTCCAAGGATCTGTGGAGACACAGGTGAGGCATGTATCTGTGGCGAGGGACCAGGGTGTTTGTGTTGTGGGGCAGAGATGGACTGCACATTCCTCAGTGGTGACCCCACTCTTACCCCCAGACCCAACAGAAATACACCCTGAAACAAGGGGTTCTTATCTACATCAGTGGTCCCAACTGGGGATGATTGGCAATATCAGAATATGTTTGGGATCATCACAACTAAAAGAAGGGAGTCTCTAGAACCTAATGGGTAGAGGCCAGGAATGTTGTTACATATCCTACTCTGCACAGGACAGTCCCCCACAACAAAGAATCCCACTCCAAATGTCAACGATGCCCGGATTTGAGAAACCCTAACCTATACTATGCAGTTCACTCTGACAAATCAATAAGAAAATGACAGGAAACCCTCTAAGAAAATGGGTAAGAGTTATGAACAGTTGATTCACAGAAGGGGAAGCCCAAATGGCCAACAAGTTTATGTAGAAACATTCACACTCAAAAGAAATCAGGAAATTGAATTAAAATGATGACAAGCTTGGAAAAAAAATGGAAAGGTAGCTAATATCAAGTGTGGGTGAGGACGTAAGGAGACAGACATCCCCGCTGGATACAGCGATTCGATAAAAACAATTCAGTGAAATTAGGGGCACCTGCCTGGCTCAGTCGGAAGAGCGTGCAACTCTTAATCTCAGGATCGTGGGTTCAAGCCCCACGTTGGGTGTAGAGATTACTTAAATACAGAAAACTTTTAAAAATTTTAGTGAAATTAAATATGATTGCACATTATGACTCAGCAATCCTGCTCCTAGATATGTATTCCAGAGAGTTCTTAAATAGGCTTATAAGGGAAAACATATATGAAGGTGTCCTTTGGAATGGTGTGGTATCAGGGAGTTGGAGGGCAAGTTAAGTGTCTGACAGTGGGTAACGAGAAATGCAATGGGTGCACACGATGGATCCATGCAATAGCTAAAAGAATGACTAGCTGCACACACAGCAACACACACAGTTCATGGTAGGTACGAACAACAGGATATGGAGGAAGGAAGTCAGAACCAGAGTGAGAGCTCCAGCAGAAATGTGATTTACAAAACTCAAAGCACAAACACAAAAATACATGTACACTTAATGTTTTAACATACGCACTTATATGGATTCTATATTGTGTGAGAACATACATATCTTAAGGACCTATGTCAAATACATTAAAGGAGGTAGCTATGGGAGAAAGTGAGAGGGATGGAGGTCGGGGAGGAAAAAGGAGAAAAAGGAGAGGAGACCCTGCAGGACTGTTGGTGACAATGTACACAGGAGTATGATTAGCTTAGCTCTCTGCACCGTGGGTCTGAAAAATTAAAAATCAATACCACTCTAGATATCTGAACCCCTACAGTACCTAAGCAAGCTGAGATTCTTGAAATAGTAACTAAAACCAGCTAACATTTATAACAATATGCCGCATGTCAGGTATTATTATTCTAAGCAATATATTATATATAATATATATATATATATATATAGATATATATTACCCCTTTAGCCCTCATAACATCTACATGAGGCCCTATGATGTAGGTGTTAATGCCCATTTCACAGAAAACAGAATTGAGGTACAGGACATCAAGGCCTATGACAGTATTAATAGTCATGAGAGTGTCTATTACGTGCTAGGCATTGTGCTAAGTGCTCTGTATACACATGAGCTCCCTGAGTCCTCATGACAGCTCATCCACAAACCGAGATTCAAGACAGTTTTGTGACTTGTCCACAGTCACCTAGTTAGGAAGCGATGGAGCCGGGGTGTAAGCCCAGGCAGCCTGGCTGGAGGCCAAGCCCTTTACTTAACTGCTTCTCCAACGTTGTAAACACAAGGCAGGAACAAGATGCACCTAAAGAATCCTACAGGAAAACTGGAATCCTCTAGCGCTGTGTCATTCAATATGGTAGCTCCCAATACAGCTGGCTGTTTTAAGTGTAAATGAATCAAAACCATTTTCTTGGGCAGACTAGCTACACTTCAAGTACTCAGTAGCCACGTGTTATCATTTCCATCACTGAGAAAGTGATGTTTAATGGTCTAAACTCTAAATGCAGAGGACCTTGCTTCTCATCTTTTCCCCGCAATTTGTGAACTGTATCCGTGCCACCTGTGGCAGGTTACCTACCATCTAGGCCTGATCCCCTGCATCTGCAAAAAGGGATACAATCCGTTCTTACCTGAAGCTAGGCCAGGAAAAGAGGGCGAGGCTTCTCACTCTACTCAGGCCCTAAATTTAAGGGGCTGCCCAAACACTCAGCAGTCAAGGTAGATAATACCTTTATATTGTTAAGATAACAAATTAATGCAAAACATTCACAATGAGCTAATATCAAAATTTAACTAAAGGCAAAAATTTAACTGAGTCTCTTTTTTGGATCTTTTGCGATAATTTTACTTAAAAACTGACATAAAAATCTTGATTACTGAGATTGGGCTTTGGAACCGCTCTGCATCCCCCCTCACACTTCTGCCCCTTCTGGCATTTCCCACATCCCTCCCCCAAACACCCCTGCGGCCCCTCCTGCATCCCCAGGTAAGCCTCCACGTCCCCCACACTTTCGCATCTCCCTGCAAGCTTCCAGTCCTCCCACCGTCTTGCTGCCCCCCACATTTTCGCTGCCTCCTGCCTTCTGAGGTAGCCCTCTCCGTCGCGTCCCTCATGCTCAGTGGAGGACGCCAGGTGGCGCCTGGAGACATTGCAGGAGGTGGGGAGGTGGGGTGCTGGGGGGGGGGGGGTGAAGTCTGCTGGTGACCCAAGACGTCACGAGGCCTTGCGCCTTCTCATTGGTCAGCTCTTCCCTGGAGGGGCGTGGCGGGCCGCGGGAGTAGGTGGGGCGGACTGACCTCGGGCCATCCGTCTTTCCATCTCCTCCAGGTTCCGAGAGAAAACTGTGGCCCCAGCGTAGGCTGCTGCGCCCCACATCGTCCCGGACGGTGCCCCCTGCCCCTTCCCCAGATCCCTCCGCTTCGTCAGAGCCCCCGGGCTCACCGGTGACCTCCGTGACCTCCAACCCTGCGCCATGGTTCATTCCTGAGGCAGCTTCAACGCGGAAGGTGACCTCTGACCTCCTGACACTTTGCCACCCAGCCCGGACCTGGCCTCCTGGACGAGCTCTGACCTCACCTTGACAACCCCTGGCCTCACTTTGTCTACCCCTGACGCCACTGTGATTGCAGCATCGCGGTCTGATCTCTCACCTACCCCACCACCCACCTTGACCAAGAGCTGACCTCTGACCCCTCTGCACCAGAGGTGGTGACCCCACCTTTTTTCTACCTCAGAGTTGACTACAGAAATCTGTCACAATCCAAACTTGGACACAGCTCCTACCCCAACTCAGTTCCAGAATATTCCAGATCCCAGACCCCTCCACAAGCCCTACCCCACTACCACCCTCACTCTGCCTTGACCTCTCACCCCTCTACCTCCACTACCTCTCAACCCACTACCACCTTTCCCCCAACTACAACACCTCACTCCACCGCCACGCCTCCACTCCACCACAACCCTTCACTCCACAAACCCCTCACCCTACCACACCCCTCAACTGTTACACCCCCCTCAACCCACCACACCCTCTCAACCACCACACCCCCACCAACCACCACACCCCTTTACCTACCACAACCCCTCACCCCCACCACAACCCCTTCACCCTACCACAACCCCATACCCACCACGACCCCCTCAGTCCACCACACCCCCCTCATTCTACCAGTGCTCAACCCAACTACAACCCCCCACCCTATCACAACCAGTTACCCTGCCACGGACCCCTGACTCCACCATGACCCCTCATTCTACCACCTCTACTCATCCCAACCATGACTGCTGACCCTACCTCAACCCTGTGGTTACTGTCAAATCCATTCTAACTTCCTTGGGAACAGAGTTCTCTCCCACTCCAGCGCCAGCAGTCAAGCCCAGCCTGCACCCCTGGTTGACCTCCATGGGAGCCGCTCATCTCTCTCAGATGTCCAGCCTAGTGCCTTTTCCAGCCTCAGAGTCCAGCCACCCCAGGTCTTCTCCAGGCCCAAGCATGGACACACTGTTCCACTGAGGATTTCCAACCACCAAGAAGCCAGAGCCCCAAACCAACTCCACCACCCACCCAGACCCCACACTCAGCCTCTGACCCCACAGGGACCTCTGACCTCCATCTGTCTTCCATGGTCCACCCCTTGGATCAACCTCCTCCTGACCATTCACCCTAAGGCCAACCCCTGGGCAGGACCCAGACCCCGTTGGCCCATGTGTGACTCCAGCACCACCTGTAAAGGTCATGGCCTGTGAGCCGCCTGCCCTGGTAGAGCTAGTGGCTGCTGTGAGGGATGTGAGTGGCCAGCTGCAGAGGCTGACCCAGGTCCTGAAGCAGGACCAGCAGCAGCGCCAAGCTCTGGAACTGGGGCTGACTCAGCTGGTGGAGGCCACCCGGGGTCTGGGGCAGCTGGGTGAGGTTGTAAAGAGACTGGCCGAGAGAGCCTGGCCCCCCAGCACACCTGCACCAACCACCACCACCCCAGAGGAGGAAGAAAGGCCTCTGAGGGGAGATGTGTGACCCTATATGGGATTTGAGGGGCTTAAAATGCTCTCAATCAAAAATGAAAACCAAAGTATCTAATTAAAAACAAGATATCAATGACATTTGTGGGGACCCAGGGGAACCCCAGGGAGATGGAATCACAAGAGTGACCTTGATTTATGAATGCCACAGGCACCATGCAAGGCACTGATTTTATGATGAGGATGCTGGTGATGATGGGTGATGATCATGATGGTCATAGTGACTACATGTAGTGAGAATGATGATGGTGATGGTCATGATGGTGACAATGATAGTGGTCACAAGGATGATGGTGATGGAAGTAATGTGGGAGATGATCATGGTGGTGATGATGACAATGGAAGTGGTGATGATGACGATGAAGGTGATCATGGTCGTGGGCATGATGTCGATGATCATGGTGATGAAGATCATGGTGGAGAGGATGATGATGGTGGTGGTCATGGGAATGATGGTGATGATTGTGGTGATGAAGGTCATGGTGGAGATGATGATGATGGTGGTCATGGGCGTGATGGTGATGAAGGTCATGGTGGAGATGATGATGATGTTCATGGGCGTGATGGCGATGAAGATCATGGTGGAGATGATGATGGTGGTCATGGGGTGTGATGGCGATGAAGATCATGGTGGAGATGATGGTAATAATAGTGGTGATGGGCATGATGGTAATGATCATGGTGATGAAAATCATGATGGAGATGATGGTGATGAAGATGATGCCACCATGGGAGCTGGTGAAGCCCTATGAAGGCAGAAATCGTTGTCCTATTCACAGATGTATGCCCGGCTCTTAGAGCCTGATGCAGGGTACACACTCCATAATATCTTTGAATGAGTGAGTACATGACAATAATAATAATGACTAATATTTGTTGGGTACTTCCTTTAGGTCAGGCTCTGTTTTCAGGGCTTTATGTGCCTAACGACACTTTATCTTCATGAACACCTGCTGAGGAGGGTACTGTTACCACAGCTCAGCAGAGACAGGGTGAGCTTTGGAGCCTGAATGCCTGGGTTTGAGTCCTTGTGCGTGTGAGACTGAGCCAGTTTCTTAATTTCTAGGTGTGAGTTTTTCCAGCTATGAAGGAGGGATAATAAAGACCACACCTTATGGGTTGCTGTGCCGATTAAATGATAAATTAACACATATGTAAGTGTGGATAACACAGGGCCTGGCTCTTGGTAAGTGCTCGTTCTGGGATAGCTGTTATTGTATGTATCCCCTTTTTTACGGATCAGGGCACTGAGGGCCCGGGTCATTCAGGGCATACATAATGGAGCCGTGACTGGGACCCAGGCTTGTCTGACCCAGGGTTCTTGCTCATAAGTCAGAGTATCCTGGACTCGAGACCGTGACCAGGCAATGGGACTCTGGTGGTTTGTTTCCTTTCTCTGAAAGGGAACTTTCCCCACCCTCTTCACTGGTGCACAGAGATAGTCATAGTGTCTGCCTTTGGGGTGGTGGTAGTTGTGGGGATTAGATGAGGTAGTGTGGGCTAGGACAGAGCTCGGCACATCATGTGCTCAGTTAACAAGAATGATCATGATCCCTTTCTGAATGCACTTCTGTGTGCCTGACCCAGTGTGCCCTCTTAACACACTACATTCCATCCTCACCACAGCCCTTTGCAGGAGGAACTCGAGCCTCATTTCAAAAAGGACACTGAAGCTCAGAGAGGGCAAGCTCTTTGCCTAAGGCCACACAGCAGAGTAGGAACTCAAACCCAGAATAATACAATGCATACTCGCCTGCTTTGACATTGGCCTCGGGTTCCGGGTTAGGACTCCCATGATGGCCCCTCTCTGAGTGACCTTGGGTGTGCCCCTTCCCCTCTCTCGGTCTCGGCTTGTAAACTGGGGACCGTCTTGAGAGGTCCAGCTCTGATTCGGCTCCTGTGGCCTCAGGCAGGAGACGGTTCCCTCCTCCTCCTCTCCCCGGTTGGGAGCCTGGCTCAGAGGTGTCGGAAGGTCATGGAGCTGGCGCCCCCACAGTCCTGCAAAGGCCAGCGGGGTCCAGTTACTTGTTGGAGGTGGGGAGGGATAATGTCGGGGGGTCCTGATAGATGGACTCTCTGCCCCCGTCAACAGGCGAAGGAGCACGCGGAGAATTCTGTTCCCTGGGTCTCATTAAGCCCCAGACTTACAGAACTGCTGACTGGCAAACTAGGAGGGGGCTGAGGGGGGGCCTCTGCCTGCCTTCCCCTTCCCTCCTGGGTAGTTAGGGGCTCACAGGACTGCACACCAACTTGGAGGCAAAAGGTCTGCTTTCCCATTTGTAGATTGGAGCAGGTGCACCCCAACTCTGGGTCCCCCCCAGAGGGCCCCACGGGGTTTTAGGCTTCGGGCTCCCCCGTCAGTGGGCTGAGGTTGGGGAGGGGACTCTGGCCCAAGGTCCCTCCACCCTCTGCTGCCTTCTGCCAGCCCCAAAGAGGCGAGTGCTTAATTATCCGGTCACTCTATCCCTGCTTGGCCGGGCAGCTAAGCCCAAACATCTGGCCCCGGGGCCCAAGGCCAGGGTGGATGGCCAGCCTCCACCTACTGCTGGCCCTGACCTGGACACCTCCCACGGGACGGCTGAGCCCTCTGCTGTGCCCGCCAGCTTGCACCAGGCCCAGAACAGTAGCTGCAGAGGCCTAGCAAGGTCAACTGATGCAGAAAAACATTTGATAAAATTCAACACCCATTCACGGTTTACACACATACACTCTTAGCAGAGTCGGAGAAGAGGGGACTTCCTTAATCACACAAAGGGCGGACAGAGAGACACAGATCTGTCCTTTCCTGTGGGCAATAATGACTGTCCGTGTAGAAAACCCCAATGAATCCAGTGCACAAATGATTGGTGTTAGTAAGAGTTCAGCTAGGATGCAGGATCAGTACTCTCAAGTTGTGTCCCTTGCACCAGCAAGTGTGAACCGTGCTCTGGCGGCATGGGGCTCACCAGCACCGCCTCAGACCCACCAGATCAGAATCTGGGTTGTAACAGGGAGGCAGGTGATTCATGGCTGGCAGCCTTCATGTGTGAGAAGGATGGCCCAGGCCATTTGCGTATCTGTGTGAGCACCGAACTGCAGAAGACTACTGCCAAAGAGCTTGTTTCTAGAGGCTTCTCTGCTGGCCCTGCTCTGGCCGAGGCAAGCCCCCCCCTCCCCTCCATGCGAGCAGGGTGCAGGTTGGGTGCGGCCGCAAGGGTCTGATTCTCTGCGGCAACCGTCCCTGACGTTCCTCATGAGTTTTCGTTTTGTGTTTTGTAAGTGAGGTGGATGGGACAGTGAAGCACGAGCCTGGGCTCAGGCCAAGTCCTCCCTAATGGGCTCTGGTGGCGGATCCTGGTCCCATCCCCGTGAGGATCTACCAGCCAGTATCCCCAGGCAGAGGGAGAGAGAGAGGACGGAAATACTTTTTTTTTTTTTTTTTTTTAAACGAGAAACTCCACATTTTCACTTTGCACCGGACACCCACATGGCCCATCTTGCAAGCTTGGGGTTCCCCAGCTGGTCGGGGGCAGAATGTCCTTCATGGCCACAGGCCCGGGGAACACTTTAGAATTGCTGGGTGGGTTTTTAAGAACAAAGACTGTGGAATCAGGCCAGAGCTGGGATGGAATTCAGGCTCTTTGGAAAGTAGGGTGTTCCCTGTCGGGGCCTCAACTGTCTTTTCTGTAAATCGGAGGAGGAGTAGGGAGTGGGTCCTGAATTTAAGGGCTTGGTTTGTGATTAATTCAGAGCTATTGCAAAGACAGAAGGGCTTTTTCCTTTCTCTTTAATGGGGATTCAGGGACCGGAGAAGGAAAAAAAACCGATGAAGGCATGAGAACCTGGGGAAAAGCCTGTTTGTGGTATTTTGTTTGTTTGTGTTGTTGTTGTTGTTTTTCATCTCATTGAGATGAATTTACATGTCATAAAATTCAACCCTTTCTCCGTGTATAATTCAGTGGCTTTTAACATAGAGAATTGTGCAACACATACCACGATCTAATTCTAGAACGTGTCCACCACCATCACCACCCCCAAGAAGAAACGCTGTGCCCCTTAGTGGCTATTTCCCATTGTCCCCAACAGCCCCACCCTCAGCAACCACCAGTATTTCCTCCTCTGTCGATTGGCCTATTCTGGACATTTCCACAATGGAATCCTACGATGGATCATCTTCACGACTGGCCTGTCTCTTCCACGTGGTGTTTGTGAGGTCCGTCCACGCTGTGGCATGTATCAGTGCTCCCTTTGTCCCTTTTCATGGCCAAGTAATGTTCCAGAGTATGGATGGACCACATTTTGTTCATCCGCTCATCTGTTGATGGACATTTCGGTGGTTTTCCGCTTTTTGGCTCTTGTGAGTAACGTTGCTGTTAGTATCTGTGTGGACGCACGTTTTTCGTTTCCTGTGGGCACATACTAGGAGCATAATTGCCGGGCCATGTGGTAATTCTGTGTTTAATGTTCTGAGGAACTGCTGACTGTCGTCCACAGTGGCTGCACTGTGTCACATCCCCCCAGCACGGCACGGGGCCCAACTTCTCCCCACGTCCTCGTCACACGTGTCAGTGGGTCTGGAGGCTCCTGTGACTCCCATTTCTATCTCCATCATTTACTTCCCGACCCCCAATGCCCGTGTCCTCCCAGGAAAGAGCGTCTGCCTCACAGCCACAGGCATACACTCACACAAGCCCCCATGCACACTCACGCACACACGTATACCCACACACACTCCCTCACGCTGACTCACGCCCACACAAACCCCAGCCCGCCGTGCGGGACCCTTTTGGTGCTGACAGCCTGAAGATGCAATCTGGGTTTGACTCCTGGCTCCGCCCCTGCCCCTGCCCCCAAGGTGCTACCTTGGCTGCCCTGGCTGCCCCTGTGGCTCCTACCTGCGAAATGGGGAGGGTCCTAGCGAGCGGGCAGATGTGTCTGCAGCGGGCCGGGGGGGGGGGGGGCTGCTGCTCGAGGAGCATGGCTTCTTTACTGTTAAGTTTTATGATCAGTATTAAGTTTTATTTAATAAGTAACTAATATTAATTAGCACTGCCCCTGCCCCTTTCAGGCCTTTCCTGGGAATCTTGGTCCTCCTCCCCTGCCCTGGGGCCCCCGACTGGGTGATTATCACTCCCAGTTAATCCTCAGCTGCTGCCACCAATTAACACCCTCTGCCATGCCCGGTTGGGGGGGGGGCTGCCTGCCCCTCCTATCTCCACTCCCCTCTTACCCAGCTCCACCCTGCCCCAGCCACCTCCAGCTTCTTTGGGACACATTCTTGGCGTGATGGCTCAGGCTATTTCAGATTCACGGATAAGATGGCAGGAGGTCCTGATCGTGCCCCCCCCCCCCGCCGCCCCTTATCTACCTCCCTGTCTGGTTCTCTCCAGTGGTCCCCTACTCCAGTAAGCTCACCTGGGTTGCCTGGGACAGGGGCCATGTCCCTAGTCCTCTGGATTGAACCTAGAATGAAGGGCTTTGGGGGTCACCCCAAACCCCACCCCCTGCCCATGTAGCGCCTTGAGGCCACAGCAGGGGCACTGGAGGGGGTGGTGAGGGCCTGGGAGAGAGTGACACACGATCCAGCTCTGAGTTGTAGCCTTGCTCTGGGCTGGTGGCCAAAGAGGGCGAGGAGAGGAAGACAGAGTGTTTGCAAACAGGGCAGCTGCCAAGAAGGGGCCTGGGTGGAGGGGGGAAGGTGTGAAGGAGAGAGGGGCCCGGCCGGTGACTGGCAGTGGCGCCTGGGTGACTTTCCTCCTGCCGCACACACACATACTCAAGGTCTCACGGACACACAAACAGGCCCTACGTCCACACGCATGGAGCAAGGTGCGTGCAAACTTCCACCCAGTCCCCTCACACACAGGCTCAGACGCTCCGACACACGCAGCACAATCACATCATCCACAGAGACACAGTCATGCCCGCACCGTCTCCCCCCCCCAACCCCCCACGGGCTCAGACCGCCACGGCCACGCTCCAGGCCAGCTCAGGCTCCTATCCACGGATGGCTCTGACGCTCAGTGCCTCTGCTCACACACAGGTCCTCGCAGAAGCAGGCTCACTCACAGACATGCGTGCGGCTGGCCTCTGGCCCGCAGCACGGCCACACGGGACCGTTTTCTGCCATTCTTTCCGTCTCTCCCTCCCTCTCTCTCTCTCTCTCTCTTCCTGACAACACGGTCCAGCATGTGCATTGCCCTTCTCTTTCCCAAGGTGACAGACCAACGGCATCATGGAGACCTAGGTGCCAGATGAAGTTGGGTGAGAGAAGAGAGGACACATTATCAGGAGGGCGACAGCCTGGCGTGCAGGCAGAAGAACAGGGCAGCGGGAGTAAGTGAAGCCCAGCCTGGGAGCAGAGAAAGACGGGCAGGAAGACAGGGACACAAACCAGACGGGTTCGTTTATTGTACACGCATTCCCCGGCCCCTTGCTATGGACCAGGACAGAGACAGCTACGTGGGGGACCCCCCAGGACAGGCTGGACCCCTGTCCCCCAGCAGGACACAGACCCACGTGTACGTCACAGAGGGAAGGGGGGCAGAGAGCGAAGACATGCGGCTGCCCGGTGGGGGGTGGGGGGCTTCGCTGAGGAGCGGGAGGTGAGGAAATGAGCCGGGAGACCACAGGCAAAGGCACCGGCGTTTGCCAAAGCCCCGGGGCAGATGGCGACGGTGACAACGGAGGCCCCCAGGCCACGCGAGGGTCACGGAATGCCCACGCGGGACGAAAGGAAGGCCGAGAGGGGCGAAGAGGTGAGAGGGAAGCCACCAGCCACCCCGTGAAGGCGGAGGAGACCTCAGGATGTGGGGCCCACCCGGCTCCCTTCCAGAGTCTGCAGGAAGGCGGGCTCAGGCTGTGCCCGCTCACTCTCCGTCCTCCTGTCCGTCCCCCTCATCCACCGCCTCAGCCTCCCCCTCCCGCTGCCTCCAGGGACGCCCCAGGTAGTCCCTGGACGGAGCCCACGGGGCTCCTCTTGCGGGGGCGAGGATCCAGCAGCCCCCACAGGAGACTGTCCGCCGCCGGCGTCAGCCGAACCAGGGCTGCGGACGGTCCCGGGGCTGGCCGGACGCCTGCCAGATGAGAAGTCGTCGTAGAAGGGGTCGGCCTCGGCCAGGGGCTGGTCCCAGGGGAAGTAGCCGGTGAGGAGGCAGAAGAGCAGGACCACCCAGCGCCCAGGCGTCCAGGGCAGGCTGGATGGGCAGGCCCTCGGGGAGGGGCGGGGGGCAGCAGAGCTCGTGGGCCGTGTAGGGATGGGCGGCCCGGTCAGGCGCAGCAGGGTCCCGCGGGGCCGCGTGTGGCCGAAGTCGGTCAGTTTGACCCGCTGGCAGGCAGGGTCGCACACCAGCACGTTCTCGGGATTGACGTCCCGGTACACCAGCCGCGGGAGTGGATGTGCTCCAGGGCCGAGGCCAGCTGAGCCGCGCAGCGCTGTACGGCCGGCTGCGGGCGGCCCACCTGCGGGGGACCGGCGGTCAGGGCCCTCCGCCCGCCCCCGCCCCGGCCAACCCCGGGGGGAGCGTCTCCCCAGCCCCAGGGACGCCCCGGAGAATGCACGACCTCAGATAAGTCCTGCCACGGTGAGGCCTAGCGTGTGGCCCCGATGGGCCCAGGGGGGCCTGTGTGGACCCCGTGAGGGCTCCTTGTGACCCCCATGAGGCTCAGTGAAACCCAGTGAGGCCTGGGTGAGTCCGTGAGGGCCGGTGAATCTCAGTGGGGGATAGTGTCGGTTCTCTCCCCTCCAGGGAGGCCCCATGAGGGGCCTCGGGGCTACAGTGAGGCTGGGTGAAGCCCAACTCGGTGAGCGCACTCCTGAGCCCCAGAGGGACACCCTCGGAGGCCTGCTCGGGGTCCACCTACCCACCTTGGGCTGGATGAAGGTGATGAGGTCCCACACAGGACAGGCTCCGTCAGGAAGCTGTAGGAGGTGGCGGACTCGATGCCGATGCCGTAGCCGCTACTATGGCCGAATGTGTGCCCAGCGAGAGGCCCACGCAGAACTCATACAGGAAGCCGCGGAGAGACGTGGAGGCCTTTGGGAGTTCCTTCAGGGCCAGGGTAGTGCCTGGGGGCAGCAGAGACAGGTGTGGAAGGAGTGGTGAGAAGCCCAGGGTCACTTGCCGGCCCCTCAGCCCAGACTCGTCCCCCGCATGCCGTCGCCGTGTCTTCCAATCCCTGCCTCCTTACCCTGCCCACCCCAGATGGCCACGAAAACACTGCCAGCGGTAATGACCGTAATAATGCAGGCATTCGGTGAGTTTCTGCCCCGCTGTCTCAGAGCGGACGGAGGGGAGCCCCGTAGGCCGAACTCAGAACCTCACATGACCTAGTTTGCAAAGCCCCTCATCCCAACAAAACCCCGGGCACAAAAGCCACGTCGAAGGCAGTGGGAGAAAAGACGTCCTGCACTGGGGAATCGATCTGATCAAGGAGGAATCCTAAGGAGGTTGTCACCCATGCAAGCCATTTCCTGGAACGAAGTTCCCCGAAGCCAGGAACTCTGGTGACTTCCATTTTTTGATTCCCCAGCAGCCGTGAGGGCCCAGCCTCCTGCATCAGGAGGCCGTGCGTGATGGAGAGAGGTCACCTCCTCACCTAAAACGCTGACCATTCTCTTCCCACCCCCCAGCCGGATGCAGCGGCGCCTTTCTGACCGTCTGCAAGTACCCTGGATTCCCCGCATCATGGCACATGCCACCTTCTATTTTGATGGCACCCGGTCCCTCTGCGCTCGCTCTGCGCTGTGAGCCCTCAGGGGCTCTGGGTCTCTACCTCGATGCCCCCACTGCCTCCCAGCGTGGGGCGGGCACCCAGAAGGTCGAATGAAGCAGTGCCCAGCCCCCCGTGTCCCCATTACTGCCGGTGCCTCGATGTTCTGCGACGACTCACGTCTGCATCTCTGTCTGCCTGTCTCTCCGTCATGGGCTGAACCGTGCACCCCCCCTCCCAAATCCTGACGTCAGGGTCCTCACTCCCAGTTTCACAGAACATAACTGTATTTGGAGATAGGGTCTTGAAGAGGTAAAATGAGGTCACAGTCCACCGCGACTGGCGTCCCTATAAAAGGAGGAAGCTGGACACAGACACGCACATGTGAGGACACTGGGAGAAGACGGGCCGTGTGCAAGCCAAGGAGAGAGGCCTCGGAGGAGACTGAGTCTGCCCACACCAGGGTCTCGGACTTCCGGCCCCCACAGGTGTGAGCAAACAAATCCCTATGTTTTCAGCCACCCCAGTCCGTGGGGCCTTGTCTGGGCCGCCCAAGCACGCCAGTACTGTCTCTGTCCCTATCCATCCTGGAGCTCCTCCTTGAAGGCAGGGCTGACTCAGATTGATCTCTGGCTTCCAGGCAGCAACCACCCAGGACAGGGCAGAGCCCCCAGGGTGGCCTTGGAAGCCCGAATTGACACCGACTCCGAGTCCATCCATACTGTCCCTGTTTCAGGGGAAGGACAGAGGATGTGTTCACAGACGGGGGGGTGGGGGCAGTGTGCCCTGCAGGGCACACTGTGCACCAGCCTTGCTAAGTACCTGGCAGACGGCATGAGTCCGCATCATCCCCATGGCGACCGCTAAGCTGGCCACATGTGAGCGCCAGAGGGAGGGACTCTGTCTTGCTCCCCTTTCTTACCGGCAACTCGAGCCATCGACATACACTCAGAGAAAAACACAGTCTTTCCAGAGAAGGAATCATCACCCGCATTTCCGAAGGAGGAGGCCGAGGCTCAGAGAGGGTAGGGAACTTCCCGAGAACACACAGCCCGGAAGGGGCAGAGGCAACGCTTGGTTCACGTTTACGGACTCCCCGGCCTCGGCTAGCTTCTGCCGGGGCCCAGTCCGCCACCCTCTGCCCCTCCAGTATCTGTCTCCAGGCCCTGGTACCTTTCTGGCGATGGGTGACCAGCAGGACCCGGCCGAAGCGGCCCTGGCCCAGGGGACGCACTTGCTGGTAAAGCTCGTCCACCTCGGCTCGGACCAGGGTCTGGGCACTTAGCGCCATCATGTCCTCTAGCTCCAGGGCTGCCTCCTGGCCCTGCCGGAGCTCCTCTGCCGTGAGGCCCCCTAGGTCCTCCTCGGCCAAGTTCTCCGCAGCCCCCGTCTCCACCTGTTCCTCATCTGACTGTTTGCCGGGCATCTCTGCAGGGCAGAGTAGAGACAGTGACCCAGGGCCGAGGTCCTGCTAGACCTGGGGCCCAAGGGACGAGGGGCTGCGAGTCTGGCCTCCTGGGCCTGAGGGAGGAGGGGGCTGGGGGGGGGTCTAGACTCCTGGGGCTAGGGGCTCATTGGCACTCCCCACTGTGACTCAGTCTCTCTCTTCATTAGCCGCATCTGAGGAGTGGGGAGACCAGTTGCGGGTTGGGGTGAGGTCAAGCCTAAGGTCACAGATATCTCTCGCCCCTGCCCCCACATCCCTGCGCCACCCAATGGCCCAAGGGTGAAAGATGAACCAGATAACTCGAGACACCCCCCACCTTGTTTCCAAAGCAAACAGACTTGGGCCCTGGGGGTGGATGAGTAGCCTCTTTCGCCTAAGAGCAAACAGGTGTTCTCTGCCTCCAGGGGCTGGGGAGGGCGGCTGCGCACGCCAGGGCCGTGGGGACGCTGGGACCTGGATGGGAGCAAGCACTTGGGAGAAGTCCCCAAGTCCTTGAGACGCCTGGGGTCCAGCTCTGACCTTACTCCTCCTCTCTCAGACCCAGGAGTCCTGGCCCCCAGTCCCTCCTCCCTCAGACCAGGAGTCCTGGCCCCCAGGACCTCCTCCCTCAGACCCAGGAGTCCTGCCCCAGCCCCTCCTCCCTCAGATTCAGGACTCCAGGCTCCCTCTCCTCCCCGCTCAGACCCAGGACTCCAGTCCCTCCAGCACCTCCTCCCTCAGACCCAGGAGTCCAGACCAACCACCCCCCCCCCCAGCTCCCTCCTCCCTCAGACCGGGAGTCTGGACCACCAGCCCACCCCTCTCCTGAACCTTATATGACTCACACATCTTTTGACTCCCAGACTCTCTTTCCCTAACACTCAACCACCCTACGGCCTCCAAGTTCAGCCCCGGCCCTCTGAGGGACCTAGGACTGTGGCCAACTGCCCGGCTTCACTATCAGGTGCTGCCCACCTCACGCGGCTTAACCCTTGCCTCCTCCTGACCTGGGCTCCGGCCTCCAAGCCTCACCTTCTCCAAAGCTTGCCCGACCCTTCGCTGCCTGCTGTGGTCAGTGCCCAGCACTAGATCCCATGCCAGCAGAGGCCTGCCCGGGAGCAGACCCCGCCCCCACCTAGGGGGTCGTAGGCCCCGCCCCTGGCCCCGCCCCTTCTACCCCACTGGGGCCAGAGCGACATCGTGTGTTGACTCCTAGAACTGGCTGCTGTCAGAAATGTGTCCCAGACCCAGGCCCCCAGCCCCCTCCTCCCTCAGACCTGGGAGTCCAGGCTCCAGCCCCTCCTCCCTCAGACCTGGGAGCCCAGGCCCCCAGCGCCTCCTCCCTCAGACCCAGGAGTCCGGGCTCCCATTCGCCTCCTCCCTCAGATCCAGGAGTCCAGGCCACCAGCCCCTCCTCCCTCAGATCCTCCTCCCTCAGACCCAGGACTCTAGGGCCCCAGTGCCCCCTCCCTCAGACCCAGGAGTCCAGGCCACTGTAGAGGATGACATCATTTCTCTTGCTTGCCCCTGCCTTGACCCCACCCAGCTGCCCCATCAATGCCCCATTGACAGGTCAGACACAAGTGTTTGGTGAGGGGTGTCCAGGGGATGAGACACTGGGGTCCTGTTTGGGGAAAGGATGAGACAACGAGATTCCAGAACGATGCAGTGAGAGATGATCTCAGACTTGGGGCAGAGGGGAAGCAGGTGGTGGAGCAACTGGGAAGGGAGGGGAGGGGAGGGGAGGGGAGGTCTGCGTTCTGAATCCGAAGACTTTAAAGTTGGAGGGAGGGGGTAGGCAGAATCTCCAGGGTCTGATGGAGGAGGGGCCGGGGGCCTGGGATGTCACATCTCCTCGCCAGGTTTACAGCAAGAGGACCACTGTGGACTCACTTCATTTTTTTTTTTTTTAATAACCTTTATTTCAGAATAACGTTAGATTTCCAGAACAGCCTGAAAGATGGTGCTGAGAACTGCCGGGCCGTCCCCCGTTCCCCACCAGGTTGATATCTGACACAACCAATGACCCCACATTTGTCCAAACAAAGAAATCATCACTCAGACGCCTCCGCCAACAACCTTACGCTGTCCCCGGGTCCAATCCAGGACACCACACTGTGCTTGGTGGACCCACGTGTTTAAGTCTAGAAGGCACGAGGGACGGATTCCCGTGGAGGGAGCAGTTCCCATTCCTGACTCTGCCGGGTGCCGGGGCCAGATGCACGCAGCCCCTGCCCTGCAGGTGTGAAGCGTCATAAGCAAGGGGTATGTGTGCCTGCATGTGTGTCGTGGGGCACACGGCTCCCAGCCTGGCCCAGGTGAATGCACGGTCTTCCAAAGCAGCTGTGGCCCTCCACATGGACGGCTCTGAGGTCCACACGCCTGGGACAGTCACACACCTTGGTGCTCTGTGCTCGTAGGGAGCCGGCGCAGGGCACTCGCCATGTGGGAGCGGAAAGGATGTCGAAACAGAAAACAAAAACAAAAACAAGTCCA